>NC_051155.1:44086925-44341185 GCF_013339745.2 Dermacentor silvarum | reverse complement strand
ATGTAATGCGTAGGATGGATAACCGGTGGACCATTAGGGTTACAGAATGGATACCAAGAGAAGGGAAGCGCAGTCGAGGACGGCAGAAAGTCAGGTGGGATGATGAGGTTAGGAAATTCGCAGGCGCAAGTTGGAATACGCTAGCGCAAGACAGGGGTAATTGGAGATCGCAGGGAGAGGCCTTCGTCCTGCAGTGGACATAAATATAGGCTGATGATGATAGGCTAATAATTCAAAGCGAAATGGTTCTGATGTTTACTGCAGACAGCCCATCTCATTACTACCAAAATGCTGGTATACTGTGCTGTTGGACAAACCTATACCATTGTTCAAAGGAACAAGCTGACTCGAGCTGCTTCCTGCTTCAATGGGTGCTACTTTGGACAATTTGTATATTACTAATGCCCTCTGCTTTATGTCTTCAAATATTGCTACATGCATATTGCGTGTTTCTTGGGGACAATGCACACGGGTGCCCCGACAAAGATGAACTGCTCCTTGTTCTCGAGCTGTCGGCTTAATTGGGCAGCAGTGCAGATATCTCTTGTAAATATACATTGTGAATAGTCTTCAGTGCCTAATCCCTCGTTCGCGTAACACTTTGGTGGAGAGTGCCGTTCCCCGTCCTCGCCACGGAGCTCTGCAGCGGCCGCACCGTCCAGCTTTCCTCCACCATGGCTCCCGGTGACGACACCTCGTCTGCTTCTACTCCTGCCACTCCAACAACAATGTACGTCACGGTTGCTACTGGAAATACGAGGACGAGACCTCTACCTGGGATGCTTTCAAGGAGAAGCTCCACGACCTCTTTGGAAATCCAACTGGTCAGCAGGTGGCTGCAAGAAAAGAGCTTGCTACCGGAGTACAGTCTTCCACTGAATCGTATGTCTCGTACATACAAGACGTGCTCACTCTTTGCCGGAAAGTCGACGAGAACATGGTCGAGGTTGACAAAGTAGGCCACGTTCTTAAAGGGAT
Source organism: Dermacentor silvarum (assembly GCF_013339745.2). Classification (NCBI taxonomy): domain Eukaryota; kingdom Metazoa; phylum Arthropoda; class Arachnida; order Ixodida; family Ixodidae; genus Dermacentor; species Dermacentor silvarum. The sequence goes on along the minus strand of NC_051155.1, from coordinate 44,340,207 downwards.
CGCAGACGACACGTTCAACTTGTTGATCTTCAACAATGTGTCCACCATCGACGTCACTGTCAAGGAATGCCGCCGCTTTGAGCTCCCCAAAAGCCGCAGTGTCACTCCACAGTTCTCCTGTCTTCCTAACATGGCTGTGGCGTCGTCATGCGTCAACCGTACCGCTTCAGCCCCCATCAATGAGAATGTCACACGCGTTTTTCGCCACGAGCTTGAGGCTGCAAGTCCTGCCCCGTTCCATCCACGCCCACTTGACCCCACCATTGACCAACCAGCCCCAGCGATCTCTCTCATTCAGGCAGTTGTGCTGCAAGAATCTGCCAACCTCAGTTTTCCTGCTCAGTCTCCCGACCTGGCGCGAGACTAGTGCCGACAGTTGCGCCTTGCAGCGATCTGTATTCCCCTCCCAGATACCGCAACCCTACAGGGTGGAGAACTCCGGACGACAAGCCAATCTGCTTCCGTTGCCTCTGAATTGGCCACGTCACTCGCCACTGCCGCACAACCTGAACGTCCCCAAATTCGAGCTATTTTTCCCCGTCTCCTTGCCCATATGCCGACCCTCGCCCCTACTCGCCTCACCGTATGCCTGCAACCTTTGACATATCCGTCGATGACAGTCGTCCTGCTCGCTCGCCGTCACCTCAGCGCCGTCAGTCCCCGTCGCCCCAGCCAAGCCGCTATTCGTCGCCAACCAATTATGGCCCCTCCCGGACAGAAAACTAGACCATGCAGCTCTTGGGGGTGGTGCTGCATTATCTTCACCGTGTCGAAATCTTCCTTTGACGCTCCCAACGAATCAGAACTTACTTGATGTTCATGTCGATGGTGTCCATAATGAGTTCTAACCTCCGTCGTCGACTGAACAAGGTTCTCACGCCTGCTACTACACAAGCCGTACGCATCGCCGATGGCAGCACTGTTGCCATCACTGGAATGTGTACTTCCCGTATAAGTATCGCTGACCACCCCATTTCAGTTCGTTTTAGAGTGCTGACCAATTGTCCCCGTGACCTAATCCTTGGGCTGACTTTCTTACGGCGCATTCAGCTATGATCGACTGTTCTGCCGGTACTCTTTGCCTCGAACTTCCTCTACTCGCGCATACTCGTGCCGAACTGCCGAACAACTTTCGTACGACCGCCTTCGTCCTCCTGCCGCCTAAAGCCTTGACTTTCGTCGATATGGTACCATCTTTCCCAGTGCCCGATAGTGATTACGTCGCCACACCTGTTCTTGATGTCCTTTTCATGCGCAATATCACTTTGCTTCACTCCGTCGTAACCGTCGCTGATAACCAGACATGCCTCCCCATCGTCAATTTTGGCCTGACAAAGCAAGTTCTACCCCAAGGCATATCGGTTGCAATGCTGCGTGCTATAGGAGATGACCACATCACGGCGTTTTCCATAGACGTCTGCTCCAATTCTTCATGTCCACAGAATGCTCTTTGCCCTGACGCAACATTTAGTCCCATGATTGCTGTGGACCTATTGCTTGAACAAGCAGCAGCTCTGTGTAACCTTTTGGTTTTCTACCACGACATATTTGACCTCAATAATTGACAATTGGGCCACGCTTCAAATGTTAAGCATCACATAAATACTGGTGATACAAGTCCTATTCATCGCCGGCCATATAGAGTTTCTGCTTCAGAGCGTAAGGTTATTCAAGATGAAGTGAACAAGATGCTTGCCAAAGGCATTGTTGAACCCTCGTCGAGCCCTTGGATGTGGCCCGTTGTGCTTGTTAAGAAGATGGCGCGTGGCGCTTCAGCATAGCTTATCGTCATCTAAACCAAATTACCAAAAGAGACGTGTACCCCTTGCCTCGCACTGACGATGCCCTAGATTGTCTCCACGGTATCAACTACTTTTCATCAATAGACCTTTGGTCTGGTTATTGGCAACTTTCTGTGAATCAAAAAGACCAAGAGAATACCGCGTTCGTCACCCCTGATGGTCGATATCAATTCAAAGTTATGCCATTCGGTCTATGCAATGCCCCAGCCAATTTCAAACATATGATGGACTCTTTGCTTCAAGGGTTCAAATAGTCAACATGCCTTTGCTACCTAGACGACGTTCTCGTATTTTCGCCTACATTTGAGACACATATTGAGCGCTTATCAGCTGTTCTTCAAGTCTTCCGCGAGGCTGGGCTTCAACTAAATTCCTCGAAGTGTCACTTCGGTCGTTGGCAGATTACAGTGCTGGGCCACCTCGTCGACGCTTCCGGTATTCAGCCAAACGCGGAAGAAAACTTGTGCTGTTACGTCTTTTCCTGTACCTCAGTCTATCAAAGACGTCTGCAGTTTTGTAGGACTCCTGCTCGTACTTTCGACAGTTGGTTAAAGACTTTGCAGCGATTGCCCGACCACTTCCTGATCTTCTGAAGAAGGACGTGCCATTTACATGGGGTACCGCTCAAACTGCCACATTTGCCCACCTGACCAACATTCTCACCACGCCACCTATACTGTCCCACTTTGACACATCCTCTCCTACAGGGGTCAGTACCGAGGCTAGTGGTCCCGATATCGGAGCCGTCTTAGCCCAACGCCAACAAGGACGTGATCGTGTTATCTCCTACGCTAGCTGCCTCCTCACAGCAGCAAGCACAACTATTCGATTACAGATCATGAATGCCTGGCTCTCATCTGGGCGGTTTTCAAATTCCGCCCATACTTGTATGGCATGCACTCCTCTGTAATCACTGACCACCTCACGCTCTGCTGGCTTTCCTCAGTCAAGGATCCTAGCGGCTGGCTTGGTCGCTGGGCTCTGCGGCTGCAAGAATGTTCCTATGCAGTATACAAGTCGGGCCGCCTACATCAGGACGCAGACTGGAGGACGCAGGCTACCCAGTGGACGAACCACCTGCTGACCCTGACCCCGATGCTGACGCTTGCGTTTTCTCTGTTCCTCCGCTGTTACTCGTCGCCGATGAGCAACGCCATGATTGATTGCTGATCATCGATTGCTTAGAATCTTCGCCCTCCGATTCGTCCCTTCACTTGTTTGTTCTCCGGGATGGTGTGTTATACCGCCACAACATACGCCCCGATGGTCCTGCTCTACTCCTCGTCATTCCTAAGCACCTCTGTTCAGTTGTTCTCCAAGAACTTCATGCCTTACCAACGGCAGGTCACCTCAGCGTCTCCCGCATCTACAACCGAATTCGCCGACACTTATTTTGACCAGGCCGTGCCCGCTCCGTCCGGAAATATATTGCGGCGTGTGAGAAATGCCAGCGCTGAAAAACACAATCGACGCTCCCTGCCGGGTGCCTTCAACTGCTCTACATTCCTTCGGAGCCGTTCTTTCGCGCAGGCTTGGACTTACTTGACCCTTTTCCTCTATCAACATCTGGCAACAAGTGGGTCGCTGTGGCGACAGATTACGCCACGCGCTACGCCATCACCAGAGCACTTCCAACAAGTTGCGCCACAAATGTCGCCAATTTTCTTTTACACGACGTGACTCTACAAGCATGGAGCTCCACATCAACTGCTCACTGACCGTGGTCGGGCATTCGTTTCTAAAGTCATCGCCGACATCATGCAGTCCTGCTCAACCTGGCACAAGCTGACTACATCTTACCATCCACAGACTAATGGTCTCACAGAGCGTCTGAATCGAACCCCGAAAGACATGCTTGCAAAGTATGTCTCGTCCGACCATACTGATTGGGACCTTACCCTACCCTATGTCACATTTGCTTACAATTCTTCGCATTACGACACGGCCAGTTATTCCCTGTTCTTTCTGTTGTTCGGCCGAGAACCCACATTGCCACTGGACACATCTCTCCTATCCGCTGCAGCAGAGGCCACCTAATATGCACTTGACGCAATCACCAGGGCAGCCCAAGCACGCGAAATTGCCTGCGCTCGCCTCCTGATCCCCCAAGAGAACCAACAGCGTTCGTACGATCGCCACCACAGAGACGTCCACTTCACGCCTGGATCTCTGGTACTCCTCTGGTCCTGGACTCGTTACGTTGGCCTGTCAGAAAAAGTCCTGTCTCGGTACACAGGCCCATATCGAGTGCTGCATGCCGTGACTCCAGTTACGTATGAAATCGGCCCAGTCCGTACCAGTGCCTCATCTGCCCCGAATTCCACTGACGTCAAACTCATGTCGCACGCCTAAAACCGTACTACCCTCCTGTTAACACCAATACTTAGACGCACCGGGGATAATGCTACATGCATATTGCGTGGTTCTTTGGGACGATGCACGCGGGTGCTCCGATGGAGAAGACAAACTGCTCCTTGTTCTCAAGCTGTTGGCTGAATTGGCCAGCACTGCAGTTATCTCTTGTAAATATACATTGTAAATAGTCTCCAGTGCGTAATCCTTCATTCGCGTAAAAATATCATGATACATAAGGACTAGAATCACCAACATAAAACACAATACACACATTGTTGAGCAGTGACTTCTCCTTGGGCAGCTCAGAGGAGGAGCCTTCGGTGGCAGTGCTGTCCGTGTCTGCTCCACTCACAGAGTCATAGCTGACAGAGGCACGGCGCGAGCGTCTTGTGGCCCGTTTTTTGTGGGCCTTCTTCAGGAGGTGATCTGCAAAGAAAAGAGCACACGAATGTTGGGCACAGGTCAGACCACAAGAACACAACACTAGTTCGTCAGCACGTCTATAACAGGACCAAGGCATCTCTTAACCCTCCAGCTGCACTTTCACTCGTCGGCATTGTAGTCTTGTATGAATTCTTCGAAGTCGTACGCATTGCAACAGGAAGCACCTCGGAGTCTGTATGTTTCTTTTAGTCATTGTACTGGTTAGTCCGGTAGGCTTGTATCAATGCCGTACCTATAAGAGGTGCTCCTGACAGTTTTTATTTTGCAACCTCCTCCTGTAACATTTATATGCTAAGAAAATTATGTATCTATATCTCATAATAATACACTCAAACTTCAACGATCCATTACGTGTGATTCGTAGACTTAAGTCTCTACTTTGTGCTATAGCTGTCTATATGTTTCTCAGTATTCACTGAGCTAGTAGTATTGCCTAACTGTTTAGTTACGTGCGCAGTTTTTTTTTTTTTCTGACATCACTGACAAGACAAGCAGAGTGGCACGGCTCAAAAAGTTTTGAGCAATAGCACATGGCTAACAATGTGAAATTGGAGATAATGTTTTTTTTTGTTTTTTTCTTTGTTCGGTATGTCATGCATATTCAGGGTGTACACATCAATTTTAGATGGGGTATTCTCGCGGTTTAGTGATGCCGCAGGACAGATGGGCCAAGTGGGCATGGCCCAAAAACTTTTGACCAATTGTGAAGGGCTAATGGCGGAAATGGAATACAAACAGATTGGAAATGCTTCAAGTAAGAGTGCCCCTGATAACACTTTGTAGATCACGGAATGATGCTGGTTAGCCAGCTACCAGCAAAATGTTTCGCATAGCATGGATTCCTGCAGCGCGTTGGACCTGTAATCTTTGTTGTTTATAAGGGTTCGCTTGCATACGACGACAGGCATTTTACATAGGAAAATTTAGGAATAGGAAAATTTTAACAGGCTGTTAGCGCTCTCACGAAGGACAGTAAATCGTCACGCCTCTCTGTTTTGGCGCACACACAATGACTGCGAAGATGGATTAACGTAGACAGAGGCATTACAGAAAGCAGTCACCTTGCTAACAAGGACGGAGCACAAAACAATATTTTGCATTTCATAGGCGGTGTGCAGCACCTTTTGCATCGGCTTACTAAATAGTTAATAACAGCACACCCTTACCCCGCATATGTTGCCTAAGAGGGCGGACATTTGGGATCAAAGAGCAGACCTGCAAGCCTCATAAGTTGAAATATACTTACGAAGCCAGAAAATATTATAATGTGAGCATACTAAAAGATGTTATATTTTATATTACACAAGATGTGGACTGTTTATGTAAGAAATTCGGAAACTTTGTCTTGTTCAGGCGCTGTTAACAGGCATTCTGCTCTTTAGTCACAACGGCAAGTATGATCTGTGTCACATACAGACGAAAATGTTCACGTTTATAGAAGCATTCCCGTAATTGCGGTCGGTATTTTAGACCCAATTATCTGAATAAGTGGATGCTGCCACTGGTATCATCATCAGCCTATATTTATGTCTACTGCAGGAAAAAGGCCTCTCCTTGCGATCTCCAATTACCCCTGTCTTGCGCTAGCCGATTCCAACTTGCACCTGCAAATTTCCTAACTTCATCGACAACGCCTAGTTTTCTGCCGTCCTTGACTGCGCTTCCCTTCTCTTGGTACCCATTCTGTAACTCTAATGGTCCACTGGTTATCCATCCTACGCATTAGATGGTCTGCCCAGCTCCATCTGTTTTTCTTAATGTCAATTAGAATATCGGCTGTTGGAACTTCGTCTTTCATACGTCTAGCAGACGACTGTTCGTCATCGTTTTGCACCTCACGAGCTCCGCTCGCTTGAGGACATGAAGCCATTCTTTTCATAATTAGCTGTTCCATTAAAGGAAGAGTACACGCTTCAGATGTGCCGTCTCTGTTTCATCAAGACAGCGTGGTAGCCGGCGGACCTTGAGGTCCACTCACATCGGCTATCCCCGTTTGCTCTCTGATCTACACCACTCTCTTCCTCCCAAGCAAAATTGGTCGAGGGTTGACCATCGGGCGGTGCTCAGCAGATCGCTGGGAGCCGATCATGTCCGCTTGAAGAGCTTGAGTCGTAAAAAGGCCGACTCATGTTACCGACCCCGTCGGCGCTAGCTTGGTGACGGATGCTGGCCCAGATGCATAGGGCTACATAATGCCGAGCACGAAAGTTGTGGCTGGCCAGAGACGTTGACTTCACGCTGGCCTGACACTTCTGGCCGATCATATAGGATGCCCCCACCCGTTGCGCAGTCGGCACCCGAATAGAAGTCGTCGCCTAGTCAGCACTGACTTCTGCCTAGGGGGGAGGGGATTGGGGAGCAAAAGAATAGAGAGAAGGAGGTCACCTCAACCATTTGTGGCAGTTGATTCAGAAAGCATTCACAGGAAGGAACTGGCAAGAGGCAGGTTCGTAGATGGTGGCTGTTCGGGGAAGCATTTACGGTAAGAGACGTTCAGTGGCTACTTGATCGGCACAGCTTTGCACAGTTCCTATGGTGCTGCGCTTCTTGTTCGCGAAAAATGGACATTTCCATCCTGCGGATTTTCACCTCCTCCGGATGTCAACATTTACGCGTAAGTTGCACGTATTATTTATGCCATTAGAAGCTATCTTTTGTAGCGTTACTTTCGAAGGAGAGCGCGAAAGGCTGCGTTTATTTGTTTCGAGAGCTCGTTTGCACTTTTCGATCTGTTGAAAGCGACATTATCATAGCGTGGCCAAATTTGATGTCTTGTTGGTTTCTGGAGCTGTGCTCAATGTGCAAGAGTTCACATGACAAAGCTTGTCATGCAAGCGAATTAAGAAACTGGTGCGTCATGATATGCATGGAGCACCGATATGTGCGCATGCAGTGCCCGTAGCGTATATGTACTACACAGGGGTCCCAACTCTCATGCAGAAAGATTTAAAAATATGCGAATGCCACATAGTTGGACAGAACCAAGGTAATGTTGTTTGCCATCGCTTGAAGATACTCAGATTATTTTTTGCATTATGCCTAATCACATAGTCTTAATGAATTTAAAACTTATCAAATATTATAATTAGATGAAAAGGGTCAATACGAAAATTGTAGAGAAACATGAAAAACTGACAATACAGCTTTCTGTTGCTCAATACGTACTACATAAAAGTGTTTTTCCGAGTGTGAAAGAAGCCCGCGAATACATGCATAGTGCTTCGAGTGGCGAGTTGCGTGGCAATTTTGCATGTATTCGCGGGCTTCTTCATGCTCGGAAAAGCACTTTTATTTAACATGTATTGAGCAACAGAAACCTGTCTCAGGAGCTTTCATGTTGCTCTACAATTTTCTCATTCATGCTTTTCATCTAATTATAATGAAGCTGATTAATTATTAGGACTAATCATGTAATTAGGTGAAATGCAAAGTAATCTGAGTATCTATCTCTAAGCAAAAGCAAACAACATTACCTTGCTTCTGTCCCGCTACGTGGCATTTGCATATTTTTAAATCTTGGTGCATTATAGTTGAGACACCCAGTATATGCCACCCTGCATATCTATGTACATTGCAGTCGTGGTGACCAGCCTAACGTAATTTAAAGAAAGGCGAATTTCACCCCGCTAGTGTCAGATTTTTGCGACGCTTGTTTTGAGGCTAAATAATGTGAGACTGCCTCCGCTAATGAACTATGAGCAATTAAACTCTGTATGGCACGGTTTAATTGCTTTTTAATTATTAACTTTTTTTTGCATTTTGCATTGCCGTAATTCACCAACTGATATGTCTTTTTCGCGCCTGTACATGCACTCTATAGGGCAATGAACTCCATGTAGTATCTTCTCTACCGTATTGTTTCTGCTGTCACGGGTCGGGGAAAACGTTACCCCGCACCTCCACCAAATGTCACGGGATGTTCTTGCAAGTTCACAGGGCGTCTGACTGATGTACAAGAAGACGGAGCAGTCTCAGCTGGACACCGATCGAGCGCGCACTCCTAGTTCGTCGACTTCCTCTGTCACACTTTACCGTGGCAGTACCGATAATCTCCAGTACACTGCTATTAGTTTTCATTTCAATTGTACTATTTTGTATTCACTCTTGCATGCTATTGTGTTGTGCGAATAATGATTTTGATATGCGGACACTTTTTTCTTGCCTTGTTTGTTTTGCGTTGATGTAACCAGTTGCCTGCTTAGCAAATGCCTTCCTGAATGCATGTAAGGTATTCACATTATTTATAAATAAATAAAGTAAGTAAGCTTGCTGTAAACAGACATGTGGAAAAGCGACTAATATTTTTCTGTTTCATCCGGTGAACTTTTTGGTCATTACTGTTTATAGTTATTGTAATGCCTCCTTGGGTGGCATCTGTATGTACTTATGAACGAGTATATAACTGCATAATTTATCTTTTCACGCTTCACGCACAATTTCTCCATTGAGCCTTCAGAATGCAGCACACAGCATGCATGGCGGGCAAATCAACACAGCAAAACACATGTTTTTTTTAATACGCAAAGAAACCTTTCTTAAGCTTGCTACGTGTTAGCTGAAACATTCTTCGTGCATTTGCAGATTTCTCTGACACTTAACAAATATTTGCTTTTGGACTGGCATACTTATGTTGAAAATAAAGATGTGGGGCACTAGGAGGGGGGATTGCAGCACAGCGACTAAATATGCAGTCGAACAGATTCAAGGAACAACCTGAGCTGCTACAACAGTATGACAAGGCCATCACTGCCTATTTTAAGGAAGGTCATGCCAAAAGAGTCCCAGAGGAGTTTCTTTCCGGCCTTAACATCTACTTACATGCCTCATCATTCTGTGATACGCCGAGATGCTGTGACGACAAAACTGCTTGTCGTTTTTGACGCATCCTCACACGCTGTTGGTCAACCCTGCCTCAATGACATTCTGTCAAAGGCGTAAAGCTTGGTGTGGATGTCGGGAAACCCACCCGATTGTGCTTGCTGCCAACATCAAAAAGGCCCATCTCCAAATGCTCATCAGACCGGAAGATCGTGACTTGCTAAGATTTTTTTGGGTTGAACGGCTCCCAATGGATAAAGATCCTAGCCCGCCAGTTGTGGCTTGGTGGATGACAAGAGTTTCGTTTGGAGCTGCCTCAAGTCCGTTTCTGCTTGGCACCACTCTTCGACATCATTTCGCGTCTTGTCGGGACAGCTTTCAGGTCACCGCAGCCCTCTTGGAAGAAGCCGTCTATGAGGATGACCTTATCATCAGAATGTCAACAGCAGAACAAGCTCTGGCCATGTACAAAGAAGCGCAGCCATCCTCGCGGAAGCATGCATGGAGCTGCAGAAATGGCCATCGAATTCTGACATGCTGAAGCGATAGTTTATTGAGGTTTATATAAAGTTGCCATTGAGAGTGAAGCTGGAGAACACCATCTCATGAACATTTTTGGAGTGCCGTGGGAGCATGACGGCGATGCAATTGTGCTGACACCGCAGAACGCCGCTACCTTTGCGACAAGCAGACCAGCCACCAAGCGCACAGGGCTTCAAGCGGTAGCTAGAGTCTACGACCCCCTTGGTTATCTCGCTCCGTTCAATGTGAGAGGAGCTTCTTTTCCAAGACCTGTGGAAGCAGAATCACGCATGGGATGACTATCTACCAGACGAGGCACAAGCCGTCTGGAATGCGTGGTGCTCTGAATTGCCGGACGTACGTGCAAATTTTCCCCGCTACGTGTTTTTGCACGATTGCAGCACACAGCTATCATTTCAGATGCACACACATGCTTAAGGTGCATGCATATACGTGCGAGCTCTTTCTGCCGACGGCATATGCGCCTCACAATTGCTCATTAGCAGAAGCCGCGTTGCTCCTATAAAGACCATGTCCCTGCACGACTGGAGCTTACTGCCTGTGTCATTGGAGCACGGCTGGCTGAATATGTAAGAACAGTGGCACTCCTTAAGACTGCGCCCACTTATTTCTGGACCGACTCTCTCATTGTTCTACACTGGAACCGAGCCAGGGATCGTAATCAGGATCCCTTCATCAGCAACCGCGTAACCAAAATTTCCAGGCTTACCAATCCTGATGAGTGGATGCACTGCAGCAGCCTCGATAATCTTGCCGATCTGCTTACCCGCGGTGTATCTACAAGGATGCTGTTCGAGTCGCACAAATGGTGGCATGGACCTTCTCGGCTTTCAAGTTCAGGGCAAGTCCCAAGTTTCAAGCATGACGTAAGCCTAGAGGAAATAATCTAGGCTGAACTCTTGCATGAACCAGCAACAGCGGTTTGTCCTTTAACCACCCCTTCGTGGAATAGAATTGTTCGTGTGGAAGATTATAGCTCTCTTAATCGGCTCTTACATGTTACCGCTATCGTGCAGCGGTTCGTTAACAAAGCGTCGAAAAGAGGCCATGTTCACAGTGGACCGCTTACAACTTGGGAGCTACAGCACGCCAAGCGTTACTGGCATCAAGTAGTGCAAAACCGGTCTATCAGAGCTGAAATCCAATTCCTCCTGGAACACAAAGGGCTGCCATCGACATCTTCTGTCCTCTGTCTGGCTCAATTTCTGAACCAAGAAGGATTATTACGTGTGGGAGGGCGGCTCAACCTGCTCAATGCCAGTACCCATATTCGGCATTGCATCCTTGTGCCTGCCGAACACAAGTTCACAGCACTAATCGTTCAAGCAGTACATGTACGTACTCTTCATGGTGGTGTCGAGCTCACGCTAACAGAACTACGAGAATGATTCTGTTAGCTAAAGGGACAGAAAACTGTAAAAACTGACATTTCCCAATGTTTACCTTGTAGAAAGCTGCGGTTGACGGCAGAGTCTGCCCTTGTGGCACCATTACCACCAGAGCGAATAACAGAAGCTCAAGCATTTTCAGTTGTTGGCTTCGACTATTGCGGGCCAATATATGCCCGCACCGTCGGGGACTCAACAAGGCCTACATATTGATGTTTTCCTGCGCCGTTACCCGTGCTGTCCACCTCGAGCTTATGTACGGTATGACAGCGGCGACCACGCTCCTTGCCTTTCGTCAGTTTGTCGCGAGGCGAGGTGTTCCAACAACGGTGTACTCGGACAATGCCCAGACATTTCGTCATTGTGCTGGAGCTTCAAAGTGTTCGTCCATGTGCTGCAAGAATATGCTGCCACAACGCGCATTCAGTGGAAGTTCATTGCAGAATGCGCTCCCTGGTGGGGCGGATGGTAGAAGCGTCTTATTCGGTCCCAAGGACACACCAGCCTGGACACAGAAGGTCTCGTGACAACATTTTGTGAGGTTGAAGCCGTTATTAACAGCAGACTGCTAACGTATCTTGAGGGTGACCCCAACGAGATACAGTGTAGAACGCTTACAACGTAAGTCGCCAGAGTCGCGAATATCTGCACTATAAGCAGTACCACACTATAACGAAAACAACGATTTTCAAGCCCTGCACATATGCAAAACATGTAGACCAAGCATGTAGACGCATTTTATAGTATTGTGCGCACATCGCAATTACGTTTTCGGCAGTGAGCTGGCGAAAACATAATCGCGATGTAGCCGGTACTCTTCAAGCTCGACAGCTATGCACCAACTCAAAATGAAACAACTGTTTGCCGCAACCGCTGCAGAAAAAAACGTGACCGCTATCGATGTGATTATGAATGGCGACATTGAGGTGCTGAAGGCACGCGCCCGACGCACGCACCGAGTCTGGACGCATTAACTACCATTTACTGCAACAACTGCAGTCGAAACCGCGGTCGCTATCTATGTAATCATCGATGGCGACTACACAGTTTAGGCACGCGGCCGATGCGTGTACCGAGTAATAACGAAACTACTGTTCGCCGCAACCGCTGCGGAGAAAACTGCGGCCGCTATAGACTCGATCGTGGATGACGACTACGCAGTTACAAAAGCCCGCGGCCAACGCGCTGTCATGCGCGGCGGTAAACGCAAGAACACAGGCTTTAAAGACACAAATAGGCTCGAAGCGTTCCAGCATTGCTGTCATTCACGTACGATTCACACTGATGGCTGTGGCGATGCGGACTTCGCCGCTTCGTTTCAGTTGGACGCTAGCACCGTTCTTGCTCTTTTGCGTCGCAGATTTGCGGCGCTCCTCGCTCACCGAGCTCCGAAAGTAGTTCGAATTAACCGATGTGCAGCCAAATAAGTCCGAATTAACAAGAGTTTTATTGCATTGAATAATGCATACGTCGGCCGGAAGCACACACCTTGTTGAGAAGCGTGCTCGCTGCCGCTCTTGTTGGCGAGATGTTCCTGCGGAAGCCGCATTACAACCGGTATTTCGTCTCACGCGGCTGCACTGTAAGCGGTATGCGTATACACGGAGTTCTATGGGAGGGTAAACAGGAGTCGGAAAAGGCCGCGTTGTAGCCAGTTCTGCACTATAAACGGTTACGTTATGTGTGGTCTATACTGCACAAGCTTTACTTCCGACTCACTTTTTGCTGGGAAAACGAGCCATCGCCATGCTCAAGAGCGGCTCCAACGTAGAGACATCGACTCATGGCGAGTTGCAACGATTCGCACAATACCGCAAGCGTCTCAGCATGGAATTGTGGCGAAGATGAAAACGTGCCTAATTATTGCAGCTATGATCAGCGCACTTCCGCCCGGACCAAGTTTCATCACAGACTCATGTCAGTGACGTGATTGTACCCGAAGAGAACACTTCTCCAACGTTCTGGAAACTTGGGCGAGTGACATTGCTAGGTGTGCTCAGTGCATCTTATAACTGGCCATGTGGTGAACCGCCTGATAAAGAAGTTGTACATTCTCGAGGCAGCTAAATAACCTCTCGCCCATTTCCAGGAGCATGGCACCCACTGCCTCCTTTGTCCTTCCCTTCCCACCGGAGGATGTTGAAAATAAAGATCTGGGGCACGAGGAGGGGGGAAGCACGGGAAAGAAAAGAAGTGCAGAAGGGCAGCGAGCCCCTGGGATAGTAAAGACGTGTTGCTGAGCTACAGCCACGGGTCCTCGTTAATTTGACTTATTCCTGCGAGGTAGGTTTGTCCATTTGCTAAAATGACAACACTAGATTACAGAAGCACAGAATTTTCCTGTACTCTCGTGTAAGCATTTTTTATTGCTCTCACTTGTTAGCTGATGCATGTCAATACGCACAACTCTAGTTCCTGTCAGTAAACAGGGTTCTAAATTTCAGAATAATTTGGCAAAGTGACCCCCATTACAGTTCATGACTTAGCACAACAAAGCGTTACTGTGGCGATCCTGGCACCAAAAAAAGAGGGAAAAAAGAAAGATTGAAAGAAAGAAGAAAAGTTACGGCAGCTAGAAATCATTTCACAATAAATGTCGACGGTAATGTGATTAGCATTTGAGCATTGCAGCGACACACCATATTTCTGAAGTCATTTTATTTTAAATCTGTAACGGTAATTTTGATTCTTTAATTGCATCGGCTGTGACTAACTATGGTATCTTCCCACTTCACTATGGCACTTGCTTGCCAAGGTCGCTAGTCAGCTTGACGACGACTGCATGATGCCGACACAATGACAATGGAACAACGGCAGCATGACAACAATGAGATGACATGAGAACAATGGGATGACAATGAGTGCATGACAATTGCGCGACAATAACTGGATGACAAAGCTGGAATGATGACAATGACACTGCCATGATGGCATGACGACGGTATGAGAACCAAAGCATCATAGCGATTGTCTGAACATGACAGAAATGATGATGATAACATGACAACGGCACATGATTACGATGGCATGATGACAGCATGATTACAATCGAATGACGAAGGAATGACACCGATGGATCAACGAAGGCAGTATGGCGACAACGGCATGACGGCAATGAGATGGCGTTTCTAAAGTGATGAAAATGGTAACACGACAGTGTGACTGGGACAGCATGACGACAATGGTATAACCATGACTGTGCGATGACAATGGCGTGACGAGAGTAGGAGAGAGAGAGAATAAACTTTAATAAAAAGAGCACGCAAGCGTAGGTAGCTCCTCCGCTCTGCAGTGGGTGGTCCCCTCAGTCCAGGAGTCCAGCAGCCTTAGCTGCCCTTCTCTCTTGGTTGACCAGGTTGAGCTGGTCCGTCGAGTGGTCCGTCGAGTCGGAGCTGGACAGCGCTGCCTCCCATTGCCGTGTAGTGGGGTGTGTTATGGGTGTTAGCTGTGGTGTGTTTGCGCAAGCCCATACCATGTGGTAAAGTGTTGCACATTGATTACAGTGTGGACATTTATAGGAATACAGCGCAGGGTGTATGGCGTGGTAAAGACTGAAATGTGGATATGTACTTGTTTGGAGTTTCGCCATATTACGGCCTCCTCTCGCGTCAGAGAATTATGAGGTGGGGGTAGTGTTCTTCGTGAAAGGCAATAGTGTTGTAGGATGCGAGTGTAGGTTAATGGTATGGGCTCTGGTTGGAACTGCTCGGCGCGGTCATCTCGTGGCTCCCGGTGTGCATGCGCTCGGGCGTAGGCGTGTGCCTGCTGATTGCCGCGTAAGGACTCATGCCCCGGAGTCCATACGATTTGTACGTATGGTGGCAGCTGGTGCGCTCCATTCAAAATGCGATGTGCAGCCATGGAAATTTTGGCGCTGGAGTAATTTCTGCATGCCGTCTGAGAGTCCGTCAGAACTATGACGCAATCCCACTGCGGTCTCGTTGTGATGGCTCACGCTATCGCTAGTTCCTCAGCCTCCGCAGCGCTCACTCTGGAAACTGACGATGCATTTATTTCGGTCCCGTGATTGTCGACTACGCTAGTGACGAATGCGGTGCTTCTTGCGGTGCTGGCCGCGTCTACGTACAAGACATTGGGGTGGTTTCCATACTTTCTTGTGAGCGCCTGCGCTCGGGCTTGTCTCCGTCCGATGTGGAGGTTTGGGTGCATGTTCCTGGGAATCGGTGAGACGTGCATAGTTTCTTGTATTCGTGTTGGGATCTTGGTCAGTGCGCTGGTCTTCCGTACGGAATATCCAAGACGTTTCAAGACGCAGCGTCGCGCTATTGTGCGTAGTAGTCTTTCCTTCTGGCTTACCAGGTGGGCCTCTATGATCTCCCATGCGTTGTTGTACACCCCTGTCTCCTCGAGGCGAAAAGTAGCCGTTCCGGGTGGGAGTCCGAGCGCTTGCTTATACGCCTTGCGTATGAGCCGGTCGAGTACCTCCACTTCCGCGTTCCTTAAATTTAAATAAGGCGCTGAGTAGGCAATGCGGCTCACAATCAGAGCCTGCACTAATCAGATAAGGTCCTGTGATGTGACGATTGCGAGAGTAGGATGATGAAGTTGAAATGATGACGATGAAACGATCACGATAGCATCACGACAGTATGACAACAAATGCATTCGAGGACTGTATGACGACGACGCAATTAAAACGATGGACAATGGGATGACGACGGGTGTATGACAATGGCGTGACGACGACAGCATGACAAGAGTCAGATGACAAAGCTGGAGTGACAATAATTACACAACCACGACGACGATGGTATGACAATGAATGCATGATAGCAACTGTTTGACGACGACGCAATGACAGCGGTGGCAGAATCACGATTAAATGACAACAGCATGATTACTAGCATGATCACAATCAAATGACGAAAAAGGAGATTGACATCGAGAAAGATGAAGGTGGTATGACGACAACAGGATGACGACAACGGGATGAGGTTACTGAAGTGATGACGATGGCAAAACCAAAGCGTGACGGTGACGGCATGATGACAATAATATGACGACTGTGATGGCGCAAACATGGCGAGTTGGATGACGAAGCCAGAATGACTATGTAACAACCACGACGGCAACACGACGGCATTATGACAGCGAAAGCATGACGACAGCTGTACGACGACGATGGAATGACTAGTCTGAGGACAACAGGATGAATACGAGTGTACAACGGCAGTGGCATAATGACTGCATCACGAAGCCTGTCTGACGACGATGGTGTGACAACAGCATGATGAGCGTCGGATAATGAAGCTGAGTGACAACGATGGAATGACCACGGCAGCATCACAACAGCAGTGTCACAACGAATGCATGAAAACTGTATGACGACGATGGCGTGCTGACAATAGTATGACGAGATTAAGATGATAAAGCTGGAATGAACACAACGCAACGACGGCATTGCGATCCCTAACACACACCGCACGCCCACTATGACAGCTCACAGTCTCAGACAGTCCAACTTTTCAAGCGACTGATCTGTCGGGAGATACAGCACAACACATCCGCCCGGCCCATCATGGTGGCCGAGCAGGTGGTGCAAACTATGCACAAGGTGACCATGGTGCCCCTCAGGAGCAAAACTGGCTGAGTTTGTCTATGATTGTCGGTGTGCACAACCCAACGTGCATGAAGCCAAAATGCTGATGATTGTTTTTTTCTACACGTGGACACGATCCTGGGGGAACTAGCCCTAAACAGCTTCGCTGTAAAAAGTGCACGTTTCACAAGCTAAGTGATTGAACTCCGAGTTGTGGAATAGGTACCATGTGACATTTTTAGCACTTAAAAATACGGCATGTGAAGCGAAGGATGTTTTTTCCCATAAAACTCTCCCATCAATACTTATCGAAAATCCTAAAAATTTTTGGTTCTAAAGACAGTAAAATCTCAATAAACAATAGTGACGGTGTCCCTATTCCGTCTTCTCAATGATGTTATATGTTAAACAAAACATTCTCCATGTCTTGTTCCCAAGTGTCGGCTGTTTCCCAAGTGTCAACTGTTTCCCAAGTGTCAACTGTTTTCCAAGTATCATCTGAGTATTGTAGAATAGATTAACCACCGATGGGTCCTGTGCTTATATAGATTCTTTTGGTGTGTTGCACTTAATGAAAAACGTGAAGTTGTCGTCATGCAGAACGGACGGTATCAACTCAAAATTTTGAAGAACACTGCAATGTACACCTCTATTATATGGACAGAACTTTCCTCACTGTCCATCATTTCTGGCCATTTACCTGGCGAATAGAAAGTGGTACCTCTTTTCAAGTCTGCATACCTCCCAAGTTTCAAGAAACTACATCCGGGTGATCTTCCGACCAGAGGGGGGTCAGCCCGTTACACCCCCCTCCCGACGTCTATATTTTCAAGCAATGACAGGAGAACTTCCTTAGAAGTTTATTTAAAGATGTACAAGTGACCACTTGAACATCAACGTCTCACTTTTGCAAGCATTTCTTTGTTGCTAATTCTGTCTTCAAAAACTTAAAATTTAATTAAATTATCGGGTCTTATGTCCCACAACCACCATCTGATTATGAGGCACGCCGTAGTGGGGAACTCTGAATTAATTTCGACCTGCTTGGGTTCCTTAACGTGCACCCAATGGACGGCACACGGGCGTTTTTACATTTCGCCCCAACTAAATGCGGCCTCTGCGGCCGAGATTTGACACCGCGAACTTGTGCTTAGCAGTGCAATGCCAAAGCCACCAAGCAACCATGGCGGGTATTCAAAAATTCTTCAGAGAATGTGTGATTGTAAGAACTTTCACATTTTGCAAGGACGACATTCCCAGCGTCTTAGACGAGCGACACACTGACGAGCGGCACTGCATGCTCATATTTTTTCTGCTGTTAAATTGCCGCTCGCACTCTACATTGCGCTGTGGTATCAACAAAATACCCAGCGTCACTTCGGCTGAGCACTCCATTAAAAATACTTGAAGATACTTTTTGCGCTAGTGCTCCTTGCTTTTTAAAAGCCATGACTGACCGTAGGCCTACGCAATGCCAGAGCGGCATGCGCAGAGGAGAATGATGGATGGTCGAGTGTTGCTAGTTGCGGAACGCGGCATTCGCTCGCTGGATTAATGAGACTAGGGCCACTAGGGCACTCAACAACCCCGTCAGCGTAAGGAGCGGCTCCGCGGTTAACGAAATAGCGCATGTATAGGGTTTCCCTACTACTTTCTTAACAATGTTTTGCGCAATTAACTTCCAGCTGGATTGGATTGCGTTGGATTCTTTTTGCCAATGTGGCCTGACAAGGTGCTGGACGTGCATAGAAATGGGACACAAGTGCAATTTCCGGGACATTTTCCTGTTAACTGTACAACCGGGAGAAATAGTCTAAATCCGGGAGTCTCCCGGGTTATACGGGAGACTCGGCAGGTACGAGTCTGGCGACGTCAATTTACCACATAATTACAGACCTGTATCACTAACTAGCATTCCTTGCAAACTATTAGAACATATTATTTGCTCATGTTTAGATAATTTCCTCGAGTTTAATGCATTCTTTACGACGAAACAGCATGGGTTCTGTAAATCATTTGCGTGTGAGATGCAACTAATATGCTTAACCAATGAACTTCTCGCTGCTCTTGACAACAGGTGTTTCGTCGACTGCATATTATTGGATTTTCAGAAAGGTGTCTGACCTTGTCTCTCACCCTCTACTTCGTTTAAAGTTAAGCAAATTAAACATTGACCCTAACATTTGGCCTGGATTGAAAGCTTTCTTTCGAATAGAACGCAATTTTTGATGGCTAACAATTTTGATGCTTCTTCCAGTCCAGTACGTTACTTCCGCTGTGTCGCAGGGTTGTCCTCAGCCCACTTTTATATTTAGTCTAGATTAACGACCTGGCTAACATAGTTCAATCATCCATCAGGCTATACGCTGATCACTGCGTAATTTATCACTTCATACCATCTGACACTGACCTTGCAGCACTTCAATCTGACCTCAACGCTATAACTGACAAACTAAATGGCAAATGCATTTCAATGTTACAAATTGTTAAGTAATAATCTCCCGAAAACTTTCAACTTGCTCACACTGATAGTGCTGTACTAGACAAGGTTACCATGTATAAGTATCTAGGTGTTCACCTAACTGCTAACCTTTCTTGGCAAACTCATGTTAACTACATCTTTAACAATGCTAATCGCAGGTCAGGTTTCTTATGCCACAACTTTTCAAGTGCACCATCGTCTCTTAAATTAATATTATACAAAACACTTGTAAGGTTTAAGCTTGAATATGCATGCACTTCGTGGGATCCCAGCAATGAATTCCTTGTTAACCAATTAGAATCAGTACAAAACCGTAGTGCGCGCTTCATTCTGTCAAATTATTCCTGCTTTTCAAGTGTACCGTCGATAAAACACATTTTGAAACTTGTTAACCTTTCCCTGCACAGAAAAGCATTTTGTTTATCCTTATTTCATAAGATTTTTCATAATCCTGAAAAATGAACTTAATGAGCCATCTTAATTGGTCCTCGTACTGATCACTGTCCTAAAGTTTAAGTCCCTTTTTGCCATACTAACTTATTTTCTGGTTCATTCTTGTTAAAAACATTGAAGGAATGCAACCACCTGCCCACCTCCGTCGTCACCATTCTAAGTTTTTCTGCATTTAAATCCACTGTCGACGATCATTATTGTATATACTAGCCGTTAATCACAACAGTCACATTTTTATTCCCGCTCCCTTCTGTAACACCTTCTGGCATTGAAGGTAATGAAGTAAATAAATAAATGCACAGACAGGTCAAGCAGCCTCATATTATTACACGGCGTTGCAGCCTATCTAAATAGAGCTTGCCATCGAAGATTACTTTATAGCAGAACTATTAATGGACCGGCAACTGGCCAAAAATGCACCTATGAAGGCCGGGCATCTACATCCCCACTGGGACACCGCTTTCCGACCAGCCCGTTACAAGGACAGTGTGCCCCTACATTATAACAGACGCTGTAGGGTACGAGATCTCCAACGTCTGCCAATCAGCACCACCATTCGCAGGTGCAGGATCTAACGAAGGAATTTTCGGGCCAGCGTCCCAGACTCGGTCATACCTAGTGGACATAAATGTTGGTGCTACTGGACTCGCCGCTTGCCATCTCCTCTCGGCAGAACGGTCAACCGTGATGCGCCAAGTGGCTGAGTGAACCGTACGCATGATTGCTTGGTGCTGTGATATGTGGGGAAGTGTGTGAATCCCCTACACCGATGCCAATGGCACTACCACCATCGACACAGGATGAGTCTAGAAATACATGAACAGGGTCACCACACCATAGAGAAGTATATGACATGCCATGCAAACCACACTATGTACCGTGTAATGCGTCCTATGACGTCCCAATAAGCAGAACAAGTTACTATACAATCTGCTGTTTCTGATTAACAACAGATGTAGTTTCATGTTTGCGGAGACTCAGATATAAGGATGCATTACACTGGATATACCAAAAGGTACAAAGAAGTCGCATAGAGCAAAGTAGTTGCACCGGATATTGTGAATCGCTTGCAAAAGCCTGGCACGTGTATCTTGAAAGTAACGTACAAAGCTTCGCTGTGTTTGATGCATCGGTTGCTTGGATTTGTATACATATCCAAAAGTATTTTGTATGTACTTTGCGCGTCTCCCTAGCTGCGTTAAGCTTCATTATGCATCCCCCGCCAACCAGCCTAGCAACACGCCCTACTAAGCTACTTGCGCTGGGCTTGAAGAAAGGGAGCTTTGCACTTCGTTTCCTCTGTCAGCATTCAACGATATCACAGATGAAAGGCATACCCAGGTCGGCTCTTGGAAATTTTCGAATCTGATAGCCTTGTTTAGGCTCATGGAGTCCCCAGGCTTCGAGGAGTTGCAGCTTCATCTTGGACATCGCAGCGCGGAAACGCTGCTTGGCATCGAATGGCTTGCATCGATGACCACGCGCCTTATACCGATCCCACGCCTGCATTGGCAGTAAACAATTGTCCAATCTTAATACAATTCACACACACCCATTTATCATGCATGCATGCATGCACACACACGCACGCACACACAAAGCAACTGCAATGCAGTATGATTATGACATCGTATTTGTTCGATGATTACATATCAACAACCGCACGATTAGTCTTACCATACGGTCATCTGAGAGTTACAAAATTGTGATCAACTGCTGCTGCCTATATCTCTACGTCACCTATGATTAACCAAAACACAACAGCACAACAACTTCTTGTTATTAAAGATATATATACATCACAGCTGTCGCTGTATAACATACCATGTGCCTGCTGCTCGTGCGTTTTCCGGAAAAACATTCGCCGCCACCAGGTTGGACTTTTGTGCAAAACGGGCAAAATATTTTTACTGAATATTTGCTAAATAGTTTTGCGAAATATTTCAATATACTGAAATACTGCGCATCATCTCGGGGCCTGTGCATGAGTCCACGTAATGTGTGCGTGTAGTTGTGCTCGCGTCACCTAAAGGTCGCATGCAAGACATACCTGTCAAAAGGAACCTCTAGTTAACTTAAGGCCTTTTATCTAAATACATGGGAATCGAGAAATCATTTTTCTCGCCCACTACTGTACCTAATCTGAGGACATTTGTTACATTTAAATCAAAAATTAAGAATCTAGTGACTGTAGGAAGCAGAATTTTCATTTAGACCAATATTTTAAAAAAACTTTCAAATTGCAAGATATAAAAAAAACGAAACACATTTAGAAATACGTAACTCAGCAATGAAAAATGATATCACAATTATGTAAACCACACCAATTCAGACCCTTCAGTTGAGCTTAGCAAGCGCACCTACCAGACAAATGTATTTCTCTGATACTTTTCCCACATTTAGGAAAACGAACCAGGACAGGTCTTGGCGTTACATGAAAGGCACCACTGATTACATTGATAAGTGAATAAACCAGGACAGTATAATCACTAATCCGCGATTATAGCTCAAAAAATTAATGTTTTCATTCTGTTTTTTCACCATGTGATGCTGAGTCGCAACGGCCTTCTCCCTTGTCATGCGGTGAACCAGATTTAATGTTGTTCGAAGGTGTTTTGTATTTGGTATTAAGCAGTAAAGAAAAATCGTTTGGGAGTCCAGACAGTATTCCTAATGCCTTCCTTCGTCTATACACTGAACCGGTCTCTCACATCTTGACAACCATCTTCAGTCTATTAAAGCGAAAGCTTTACTAATCTATACTCGCGGACAACTTTCTGTGGCAATGAAGGAAAAGCTACGGGCGCGTGGTGCTGCACATGGGTTACCGCGCCAAGTAGTCCGGCAGAGTTTGACAGTGCTTTTGGTTGCACGAAACAGACGCTGAATTGACTCAGCTTCCACATGTGACGGTTTCGCGTCTTCCCAGACATGGTAGGGAAATGCCGCAAAATAAGTAAACTTTTGCACTCGGTGGTGTGTTCTGTCTTATTTGACTGTTGCTAATAAGCTGTTTATGTTTTCTCTTCCACAGCCTAAACCAACGTGTATTAAAATGCGGGACTCCTTTCAGAAGCGCTCTCACTTGTGCGTGCTTTGCCACCTTAGCTTTCCCTTCATTGCCACAGAAAGTTGTCCACGAGTATTGACCCTTTTCGCGGCGATCCCGTGGGCGCTGCCATGTTTGATCACGTGGTAACGTGACCATTGCTTGCCTCAGCTGCCTCCGTGTTTACAATGGATGTACAAGACGCCCAGTACAGCTCAGGAAACGTCTGTTTCAGGAGATATCAGAGATGCTGACTCGGTGACCGACACAAAGCTTTGGCCACAGCTTCAGATGACATGTAAAAGTGCTTTCGAAGCTCATTTAGTTTTGCCCAAACGGCGCAAGCAGCGTATTGGGTGGTTGTTCTAAAAACGAGCGTAAAAATGCATTCCAAGCTATCTCAGCTTTCCGCTTAGGAATTGAATCAGGAGCAGTGTATTTTGCCCTTCGTTCTTTACTTAGCAAATACTTAGAAGCAGCGGCTTGTCATGTTTCTGACTCAGTGAAATTCGTCGGTGTGGTCACATCTGATTATTTTCTGCCTAATCGCTCGCGGGTGTACTCAGTTGCAATAGATTTGTTCTTGCTGTACACAAGGCTTGAAACGTAGCTGTTCTGCTCTTTGTAATAGCTTGGAGCAAATATGTAGTATCGCTATGTGATGATTTGGTTTTCCTAAGTCATCGAGGGGTTGTTTACCCAGGAGTGTATTTACACTTGAATGGTTCAAATTATTGTGGCCACCACTGAGAATAATTCGCAGTGCGGAAAAGAAACAACGAAGCTGATTGTTAACAAGACGTGAATATATAATGAACACAAACTGCCACACACACAAACCAACTAACCAAGATACTAAGACTAATAAAAACGTTCATCACACTTCTAAATGTTCTCCCACAATAAAGAATTATACAAAAAGTAAAGTTAGTGACCGGTCACAATTACTTGGCATGCGTCGGTGCAGCTGTACGGGGCGGCGTTGCGACGGCCTGTCCGCAGCAGGGCGTCGGTCGCGTGAGAATAAGACGCTACTTGCTTCTTGAGGATCATCCGCAGCTCGGCCAAGGAGTCGCAGGAGGGGAGTAAGGGCGTGGCTTCAGCACCATGTCACCAGGACCCACGAACACCAAAGGCTGGTGGTAGGACAGAGGCCAGATTGTCGCTGAAGTCATGAAACTCGGGCCCACAACCCGACAGCTTCGCTTCTCCGCCCGGCGCTCCTGAAGTCTTGAGACTCGGACCTACAGTCCGACAGCCTCACTTCTCCACCCAGTGCTCTTCAAGTCTAAGGATCGGACCCACATCCTGACAATCTCGCTTGGTAGACTCGCACACTGGCCTTCCTTCTCCTCGAACGCCGCCTTCCTTCTCTTCTTCTGCTCCCTCTTCCAGCACCCGTGCGTCTTTGTGATTGGCTGTTGGCCGAGGTGCCGCGTCAGGCGAGCTCGCACCGAATCCCGCCATTCTTTTTCTTCTTTTATAGTCACTGGCCGTTCGCCGCACCAGACACGCGCACATAAGCCTTTGCACATGATAAAAAGTCCCTCTTTTTGAAAGTTTTTTTTTATGAGCAAGCAAAAAATAAATAAATAAAAGCTGCAGCGATAAGCATGGATACATGAGACTTCATACAGTACATGTACTAAACCGATTGAGCAACATGCAGACTTAAACAACAACAAAAAATAATAAACAAGAAAGCATACAGAAGCATGAACTTCCTAATTGCTAGATTCAATACCTGATCCTGACCTACTCAAATAATCAGCTCCAACATTTTCGGAGCCTCTTATGTGTTCGAGCTTGAGAGAATATTCTTGAAGAGCTAGGCTCCATCGAAGAACTCTGCTGTTGAGATGCTTAGCCCACAACAAATACAGCAGAGGTTGATGGTCTGTTTGCATGGTGAAGGTAGTTCCGTATAGAAAAAGGTGGAACTTCTCAATCGCCCATATTATAGCTAAGCATTCCCTTTCAATGGTGGAGTAGCGTGTTTCACATGAGAGAAGCTGCCTGCTCGCATAGAAAACGGGATGAAGAACCCCCTCATGTTCTTGCATTACTTGCATTAAAACTGCACCTATGCCGGTATCAGAGGCACCTGTGCGGAGAAAGAATTCCTTCAGGAGGTGAGGCGCCCTTACAATGGGTTTAGAGCTTAGCGCGTTCTTCAGATCCTGAAATGCATTTTCTCTTTGAGGGTCCAAATCACCCGGCTGCTTTCTCTTTTTCGTGTTAACTCAACAAGAGGTCGTGCCTTCTCAGCGTAATGGGGAATTAGGTCTCGGTAATAATCAGTGAGCACAAGAAAAGAATGTACTTGTTTCTTGGTTTCCGGTTTTGGAGCATTTAGTATCTTTTCTATCGTGCTGTCGACAGGTTCTACCTTATTGCCTCCTAACCGATGGCCTAAAAATATTATTGAAGTCGTTCCTATTTCACACTTCTGAGGTGTAACTGTTAAGCCCGTTCTCCGAATTCTTTCAAACAGTTGCCGGAGCGTGTTGACATGTTCCTCCTATGTAACTGTGGCTACTAGCACGTCATCTATATAATGCACAACGTTATTCAAGCCAGCTAGAAGAGTGCGCATGAGGCGAGTGAAAATTGCCGAAGCTGTCTTAATGCTGAAAGGCATAAACATAAATTGGTAGTGTCTGGATTGTGTGGAAAATGCGGTCTTGGCTCTGGACTTCTCTTCGAGTGGCACTGGCCAATAGCCCTTTGTGAGGTCCAGTTTTGAAAAATAGATCTTGTTTCCCAGTTCCACGAACATCAGGTCTGTCCTTGGTATTGGCTCGGCACCCGAGACTAGCACACTGTTAATGCGCTGGAAATCAATGCACGTTCGGTACGTTTTGTCTGGCTTTTTAACAAGAACTAGAGGAGAATTGTACGGAGAATTTGAGCGTTCGATCACACCTAGCTGTAACGTGTCATTCACTTCCCTTCAACAATCTCCTTCATGGAAAAAGGCAAAGGATATTGCGGTGTGTTAATCGGTTCTGAAGTTGTCAACTCAAGGCAACATTTGAGGAGTGTTGTCTTGCCCGGTACTTCCAAAAATATGTCTTTATAAGCTATTAACAGTTCTTGCAGCTCAGACCTTTGGCTTTCATCCAGGGCATCAGATGTGCAAATGTTTTCGATACCCCCACCTGCTTCAGCCTTGGTAATGGGGCTTCAGTTTCTGGTTCTTCTACCACGACAAACGAGGAAGTTAGGAAAGCAGCTAGTGGTTGGCGCTCTTCATAACGCTTCAGCATGTTGATGCGGAATAATTTAGTTGTATGGCCCACATCCAACCAGTAGCCAAAGTTATTTTTCTTTCCAGTGACTACAAATGGTTCCTTCATTACATTATGAGTTTCTTGATTATGTTTGTTGATTATGAGCAATCAACACTGGTTGGGAGGAGTATGAGCGCGCGGTCTCCTATCTTCAGCTGTCGGCGACAACTGTTTTGGTCGTAGTACCCCTTTTGAGTCCTCCGAGATCTTGGCACAAGTTCTGGTGAGATAACTTCAAGGCCTCTTCTAGTCGGTTTCTGAGGTGGAGGACATATGCGTATGTCGTCTTAACATCTTCCTTGAGCCTGTCTCTTGTCCAGAGATCCTTGAGTATGGCCAAGGGTCCTCGTACTTGCCGTTCATATATCAATTCAAATGGCGAAAAGCCGAGGCTTGTTTGTGGCACCTCACGGTACCCAAAAAGAAGAGGAGCAAGATACCTATCACAGGCTTTTGGTTTTTCTTGGCATAGTTTCTGCAGCATCATCTTAAGGGTTCCGTTGAAGCTCCACCATTCCATTACACATTGGATGATAAGGCGTTGAACTGAGCTTGATTGCGAGTAAATCATTTATTTCTCTCATCAACTCTGATGTAAAACAGGATGCCTGGTCACAAAGGATCTTGCGTGGGAAACCAATCCTTGAGAACATCTCAACCAGCCCTTTGACTACAGTTGCTGATTCGATAGAAGGTAAAGGGATGGCATCCGGGAAGCGTGTTGCAAAGTCCACAATAGTGAGTATATATTGGCTGCCCTTACTCGTTGTTGGAGTCAAGGGACCGATGATATCTACCGCCACCCGTTCGAATGGGGTATCTATAAGCGGCATTCGTCCAAGTGGAGCCTTGCCCACTCTACCCTTTGGAAACGTTCTTTGACACACATGGCACGATCTCACAAATCATTTAACGTCCTCTTGGACGCCGGGCCAATAAAATGATCCGTGGACCCGTTCCGTGGTTTTCCAAATGCCTTGATGCTCAGACAATGAGTTGTCATGTGCCATATTAAGGACTTCGAGGCGCAGGCACTTCGGTACTACTGCTTGATCGATTATTTTTCCTGGGCATATTTGATAGGATCTGTACAATACGTCCTTCATCCAGGTAGAACGAATGGGCGGTTTCACCTTTTCCCGGAATTTTTTTTCCGATTTTGATTCTACAAACTTGAAGTGTTGTGTCTTCCTGCTGCTTTGTCCGAAACATTTCTCCTGACAATTGCAAAACTCCAACGCCCACCGGGAAACATGGTTTCGAGATCTTGGCACCCACTATAACCTGCAGAGAGCCACTGTCTTCTTTCGTAGTGTTCATTTCGCGTGATTTACTTGCTACAGAAGTAAATGAGGATGCTTTCCAGTTGGAATCTGGTTCCATGGGTTGGCGTGATCCAGGAACGTTACGAATGATCACATCATACAATGGTCTCTCCATGCACTTCGCGACCAAAACACCGGAGAAGTACGGTGATGAAATGTTTACTTCTGTTTCCGGAACATTAATGTAGCTACCATCAGCTAGTCGTATCATAGACTCAGTGCCTATCATTGCTGCGTCCAGTACAAGAGCTCATCGTACGAATATACCGTTGCTTCCTGTATCTCTCAGAACCCACACAGTCTGTCCAAAAAGCTCTCCTTTCAACACCGGCATGTGAAAAGATTTCCTCCGCCAGACTCTCAAAGCATTAGACAATGTCTCATCCTGCTGCTTGGTACCACTTTCAAAGCCTTCCTATGCATCTTTTTGCTGGCCGGGACATAGTATGCAGCATGCTGATGAGCCTTTGGCACCCAGTTCATTTCATTTGCATGATTGCACATCGTGTCCATATATGCGGAAATATTCACAATATGGCTGTTTTGTGTTCATACGGCAATCCGATGTCTTGTGTCCTATCTTATCGCATATGAAGCAACAGACTTGAGACAACACCTTGTTTCATTCGTTACTTTGCCAGGATTTTGTTCTAGCCTCTCCCTCAACACCAGCAAATTATGCTGCCTCTGTGCCTCCAAATAGTGATCTGCCGCTTCCGATTCCTCATCCACGGTCTTGCAGTTTCTCTCACGAAGGAAAAGCACCAAACGTCTATGACAGTTGTTCCGAGAATTGTTCTGCGACTATCAAATCTCGAACTGCATTGAATGTCTTCCCTTGGTTTGCCATCTCCACCCAACGGTCGAAGTAGCTGAACAGCCGAGTAGCATACAGCTTGCCACCATACTGCAGTTTACTTTGCCAAAATCTCTCTCGGTAACCCTCAGCAGTAAACCGAAACCACTTCAACAAGGCTAGTTTTGCTTTGTTATAATCCAGGGAGTCTTCGGGCGTTAAATGACCAAACACTTTCAGTGCTTCACCACCGATGCACAAGCTGAGAGCGGTGGACCACTTTTCTTTTGGCCAGCCCTGTCCCGTGGCTACATGTTGAATTCAAAGTGCTTTAAATATGCGTCCAGGTCATCTCGAGAATCATTGAACATGGGGATAAGATTACGTGGGTTGATGGGGGCCGAGACTTCCACTTGGTTCGTGTGACCTGCACCATTCCTACTCCAACTGCTTTCTCCCACCTCAGCGAGCCTCAGATGCAAGCGCAAATTCTTTTCTTCCAGCTCAAGACGCTGTTTGGTCGCCTCTCTTTCCACCGCCCGTTCCTCACGCACCTTCGCGTCGTCCTCCCGAGCCTTGATGACTTGCTCATCCATCCAATTTCTCAACTCCGCACCCTGCAGCCCCAAGCACTCACCTAATGTAATAAACTCTGCCAAGCTCATGTTCATCACTTTCTGTTAAAGCAACTATGAACAACCGGCTTCGTCCTGTCATAGCGGACACCAATTTGTGATGATTTGGTTTTCCTAGGTCAACGTGGGGTTGTTTACCCGGGAGTGTATTTACACTTGCATGGTTCGAATTATTGTGGCCACCACTGAAACTAATTCACAGTGGAAAAAAGAAACAATGAAGCCAATTGTTAACAAGACATGAACATATAATTAACACAAACTGTCACACAAACAAACCAACCAACCAAGATACCAAGACTAATAGATGCCAACGATGACACCAAGGACAACATGGGGGAAAAAACTTGTACGTACTAATTGAATTAAAGAAATTGATAAATTAATGGAAATGAAAAGGGATGAAAAAACAACTGTCCGCAGGTAGGCAACGAACCGTCTTCGCATTACGCGTGCAATGCTCTCCCCATTGAGCTATCGCGGAGCCGTTTTCCCATCCACTTTCTGGGGTATTTATGTTTTACAACCAGAACTAAACCTGGGAGTGTTAGCCAGCGCCACCACCCACAAACCTAGGGACGGATGAGGAACATCCTTTCTGCCACAGGCGCTCGAGAACAAACTTCTCCGCAAAAAAAGTCAATAGTCGAGGCGAGTTTCGCTGTGGCCAGCAATTTGACCTTCATTTGACCGCAGCTCTGCCGCAGCCTTGGCAACGCATCATGTGACTCGCCATGCCGAACTCCGCCGTCGCCACCGGCTTCAGGGTTGCCACATCTGGCAACCCTGCAAGCCCCTATTATTATTAGCCAAACTATTATTATTATTAGCCAATAATAGCCTCTGGGCTATTATTTATGCGGGTTGGCGTAGAAAATTCTTAGTTGGCTATATGGCTATATTTGGGCTATTTTTGTCTTAAGGACTTCGGAGTCCTGAGGACCACGTCAATGCTGACAAAATTCAGGATCGCCAGTTTAGGAAAACCCAAAGCTCATTGCTGCTACAAAGATATGTAGGCAATCTCGAAGGCTGTGTTTTTAGGAAATGTCGGCGCTGGGAGGATGGCGTTAAGTCATGGCTGCCATGTTTTCACGTCATTCCAGCACTAAGCTCTCCTTTTGGTTTCAGCGCCATCTGCTGCCGGTTCATGCGTGGTTCAGTAAGAAAGACGGTGGGGCTGATAGCTGTCGAGTACGTGTTCCGTGTCGGCTGCTATACAGCAAACTATTATGTGGACTTACAGAACAGCTCAAGTATTCGCACACCTGTCGGGTCACGTCATTTTTGCCCGTGGTCCTTCAATGTTTATCAAGGGTTCCTCAAAGCCTATAGCTTGGTTTTCTTGCAAATCATCACGTTATTTATTTACCCAGTGACTATATGAAAAATATGCATCACTTTAAACGAGAAACGCGGCAGTTTTTTATATACATGCTCAGCGAAGCGCAGTAGCCTTGACTAACGATCAAAACGAAATATTCTGCTCTAGTTGTGGTCATCATATTCGCGACAGCACTACATGAACACCATCTTCGAGTGAGAACATTGACAACTTTTGATGGGGAAAGCTCATAATCACTGTAATTGCTCTTTGTTTGTCTTACTAGTCATTACATTGTACTTTTCTCACGCGTATTTTCCAGCTGTGATGACAAAAAGGACTGCGTTCGATATACGTAATAGGTGCTTGCGGTACTCTTAGGTCCACATTTTATTTTTGCACACATCGCATTAGTGCATGGTTGGGCAAAGAGCTCTTGCCAGTTAGTAAATGTATATATAGTGTTCTACTGACTTCGTATTCTGATGTATGGTGCTTGAATTTGTTAAACAAAGGGGCTTACTTTGTACTTCGATCATGACAGCCGTGCGCGACACATAAAAGCAATTTTGTAGGTTCCCTAGTGGAATTACATATCTTACTTTTTTTTACTTGTTCTTTTCAAGTCACACTGAAAGTAAGGTACACAGCCCCCTCAGAAATGTGACAACACACGCATTCGTGCCTGCATTCACAGAAACTTACGTGCACGTTTTCATATTGCACGAATCTTGCGAGCGAATCCCTGTTTCAATATTGCTCAGTTCATTTCTTTTCGTTACAAGTACCACCTGGATTATTGCCAGCGCCGTAATCCAGGTGGAAATTACCACTATAAACTTTAATTCACTTCAGTTATGGTTGAGCAGGTCGTTCTGTTTCCACTCAAAGGCGAATTCTAGTTACAGCTGCTGCTTCTTCACACGAGGAAAATGCAAGAAGGTTTCAAGTTTTCTCCAGAGGCCAATGTGCCTCCAAGCGGGTGCATTTGTTAACTCAGCGTCGAGCTGCTTTCAAGTAAAAAATACAAAACTGAGAGAGAGCGGCAGAGAAATAACATGTTTGTTTTGTGAATCAAGCTTAGGAAAAGCATCCCTACTCCGGAATGCCTTGAACTCGGGCCGCCTCTTGGGCACTCGATCGTGACCAGTCGAAGCGTATCCTCGAGGTTGGAGCTGGCAATATTTTGCCCGACTCTTATAGAAAAATGCCACGGGTAAAGCGAGGCATGAACTAAAGTTAGCTCAGAATATGGCTCAGTAAATACCATTAACGTCATGAGTAAATCAGAGAAACAAAAACCAATTGGTCAAGTTCCGGTTGGTTCAGTTGGTCCAATTTACGATTGGAAATTTTACAAATGGTACCAATTGGAGTCAATTGCTTTTTTTGACTGGGTAAAGAACTATACAGAGTACAGATAGTAGTTTCATCGGCTGTATAAACTTGGACACATTTGGTTACTAACTGTATTAACAAGCATGCTGTCAGCGCACACAACGAAAAACTCGATCCCACTCGACGACCGCAGACAACCGCTGTCAAAACGCTGGCACGAGCAAGTGCAGCAGCAGCAGAGCGAAGGTTCTTGGGGTCTATCACTGCAACGGAAACTGAGTGGTGATAGCACAGCGCGTACAAAGCTATGAGCTGTCTGCAGATCGCTTTCAAGATACGGTGCGGGCGACCGGCCGCAGCCGCTCTAAGTAAAAGTGCGCAGTTGCGGTGCGGGCAGAGTAAAGACGCAACCACGGTGGACGCAACCCCTCCCTCCCGCGTTGCCTTCCCAGTTTCTTCCTTTCGCGTGCGAGACAGACACCAGTTCCCCTTGCGCTGTTGGTGCCACAGCACCACGTCGCCCCCCTCCCTCCTAAAATTCCCCCACGGCCTTTCACGCAATGGTCACGTTTGCTCTCCGCCGTGCGTTCGCACTCGAAACCTCACGGCAATGACGGCGGCGGCGGCAAGAATCCCCTTGGAGTGTCCATACAATTGATATCACAATAAATCATTACAGCACTTTACATGTGTTTGGATAGGCGGAATCGGAATTGGCCCCAAGCTACAGCTTCCTCATTCAGGCCCAACCACACTTATACGATTTTAAAGAGCGCTGAGTTGGCATCGGTCACGGAAACGGTGATGCGTTGTGGCGCGTGAGAAAACAAAAAATAAAAACAAAAAAGTCCTGCGCTTGCATAGTTCTAATCCAGCGCCAATGCAGCTCCACTAACGTGAAACCTGGGAAAGTGCGAGGCAGTGATGCGCCAGCATTGTCACTCGATGCGCGCCTGCAGCTCGGCGTCCATGGCACAAAGGAAGATACGGAATGCGCCATCTGCTTGTAAAGCCATGTTTCTTCTCTGTTGCCACACGGCGCGCGCTGATCGGGTGCTGAAGTGAGGACGAGGAAATAAACTTTATTGAGGAAATAAACTTTATTCTCAAATCGAGCGCTTGTGGGGTGGTGACGCCCTCTCTTGCGCTGCGCTGGTACCTAACAGGCTTTTGGGAAACGATTTTCACATGAGTTTCTGCTAATTAATGCACTTAATGCTTGATTAGGCCTATCTATTCAATTATTTTGAATCATGTTAGTTTATTTTGAACCGGTTTTGATCAATTCTGCACTTGTGTTGGCCTTGTTTTGAGGACTGGCTTTCCGTGTGACCACGACGACATGAGATCACATTACACGCCGACAGCCCGGGCTCCTAAAGTGATCCGCACTTAAAGAAAAAACTTGCAAGGCCAGATTACGTACCGCAATACCAGGATCTGACTATCTACGACTTTTGAGACTGCCTCCTAAATCAGCCCACAAACATTACGATGCCGGGTGCACTTTTGATCAGCATAATGTATTCACATCAACAGAAGTAATCAATGTCACTTCGTTAATCCCTAGATGGCATGTGCCATTGCAATCTGTCTAACAAGTAATGCCGGTTCTTTTCAGGTAATCCACTTGACTGTGGCAAAATACTGTGCTATTTCCTGCGGGTCATCCTCTCGAATTTATACGGTATACGTACAACTATGTGTTATTCGCATGAATTCATGAACGCCTCCACGTCATCACGTTACGTCTGTGAGTAACAAAGTAACCAACGAGTGTTTCCCGCACTTAGGAGGGATCCCATGAAACACACAAGCAGCTATTTGATGTCCAAAAGGTGTCTTGAACGGATAATTCAAAAGTCTAATAGCTGTCCTGGTCAAGACATTTTCTAGCCGTGGACGTCTCCAGGTGCTTCAGTAATCCCTTATAATGTTACGCTAAAAGTTGGCTACTAAACATCTCGACAAGAACAACTTTAAGAATTGTGTTAGACATTCCCAGAATTTTGCAATAATGCCTTCAGAAACATCACATCACTTTTATAAAACATCTTGACCAGAACAAGTTAGGAATTTTGTTTTATTGTTATAAATTATAACAGAATTCTGGGGACGTCTAGCAAAATTTTTAATTAAGCTGTAAAAGCCTGCATATTGTTTCAGTCATAATGTATAATGGTTTCAGAAACAATATTCCAGCTTTTATAGCTGTCTTTAAAGCGGCATTTATAGATTGTCATCCTATAGTGACGTGGCAAGCAAAATTAATGGCCACTTCAGCATACCATGCATCCGTATGTTAGCTTCATAGTATGCATATATATAGAAATGAAAAATAAATTGAAGCGTTACATTAAATTATTTATAATAACTTGCATTAAATGCTTTAACATATATCAAATGTGCAATACACATCCAAAACAAATGTGCATAACAACATGCAGCAAAAAATTACAACCTGACCTTGTGAGAAAGCGGCCTTATTGACTAATAAATTAAAGGACATGCAGAATGATTTTACAACATTTTTAAATACAGTAGAAAAAGTGACCACATAAAAGTAACCACAGCAATCCAGGTCCCTTCCCTCTTGGATACCACTGGCTGCCCACAGAAGTTTGCTCTGTAATACAACAGTGAAGAACAAAGTGAGTAAACCACACTTCATTTACAATAAAGATGTGCAATTCGGCATTTCAAATAGCAAAATATGTGACGTTGTTTTACTTCGGTCACATTTACTTTATAAATTTAAGCAATACTTTCTCTCAAAATCTTATGCTGTACGATGACGTTCAGAATTATGTTCCAGATATGACATGAAAAAGCTACTGTAGAGTGAAATTAAACTAGCAAATGGTTTAATTCACACACGACTTGCAGTAGGTTAATAGCAGTTAGGTGGTTTGCAAACAAATCTCTTGCAAGAGTATGTTACTTTTGTTTATGCAGTGGTGTTGGTGGGTTGCAGCAACAGGTGAGCTTAGCCAGGTAATCAAGGCCGGCAACTGCTCTTTCCGAATGTCTCTTACAATATCACTGCGGTATTGTACCACATGCCAATAAAACCATTCTCTTCTCAAAGGGACCCTCAAACACTTTTAACTGATTATAGAATGGCCTTACTATTAAAGGACGTTGTCTCACTAACCTCATGGTGCAAAAAGTTTTCCAATACTCCAACTATAAGGGAAGTTAGCACACCAATGCAAGACTATTTTCCTGCCTGCTAGCGTGCTGGAAGCTACACAGAGGAGAAGCCAAGAGAGCAAAGCCCCGGTATACTACACAATGCAGCATGCCACTGCCATCTTAAAAGCAACACGCACCTGATGCAGGTATG
The DNA here is from genome assembly GCF_013339745.2 of Dermacentor silvarum. Taxonomy (NCBI): domain Eukaryota; kingdom Metazoa; phylum Arthropoda; class Arachnida; order Ixodida; family Ixodidae; genus Dermacentor; species Dermacentor silvarum. The sequence goes on along the minus strand of NC_051155.1, from coordinate 44,305,256 downwards.
CCCAGTGCAAAGATGAAATGATTTTTGGCCTTTTGCTATTGCATTAACTCCAAATTAGAAATTATGTATTATTAAGACTGCTTTTGTAATCACGAAATCAGCCAATAGCGTTGATAGGCCAGCTGCTTTCAATGTGACGACATTGCGGAAGAGAGAGCAAGCGATTTTTCATTGTGTTTGACACGAGATTATAAATTCCCTGCTGCATGCAGTGCAGTAATATTTGGCTCACATGTTCACAGCAGCTGCTACAACAGATTGGCAACATTTTCTTACCATTTCAAGAGATGTTTCAGGGCCACTTTAAGAATGCAATAAGAAGACATGAAGCTTCTTTGCATGCTATGACTGATACTTCTAGGAACACAGGCATGCCTGCATAAGGTCCTTTTTTTTTTGCAGATTCTTCAGAAGAATGTCCCTTTCATCTCAGTACCTTGGGCACTACCACAGAAAGTGTTCAATGTCTCATGTCTCGTCGCACGTAGTACAGTTTGGAGAATCAATACACCCCGTCTTAAATAACCATGCTGGTGTACGAGCATATCCTATCCATATGTAATATAGAAGTGATGCTTCCTCTCAACGAAATCGCTTGGTTACACAAGGCGCATATTGAAAGCACAAGAATGCACTAGCTGTTTCTCTGAAGTGAGTGTGCAAATTTATTAGATTTACCTGTTTAAAAAAATGCAGAATAGCTATTGTGTGAGATATATATATAATAAAGCTGTACAATCACTTCAGACAAAAACATAGGGCACTCTTATGCTTCAATCAGTGATATGTGAAAGATAATTGGGTGCAAACTATTATTAGTGTGCCCTCTCGAGGACAAAAAGATCCCTGGAACAAAAAGCATGTAAACTACAGTAGAACCTCGTTCCTACGTTTTAAAAAATACACGAAAAATAAACGTACGATCCGGGAAAACGTACGATCCGAACCCAGTAAAAATTGAAGCTGACAAGCCCATATTGAGGTGCAAGGGCAGAAAACATTTATTACTTGCAAAACATTGTTATTTTCTGCTGGTGCGTCTCACCCTTCGACAGGAACAAGTCCTTTTGCACACATTGCAGACCATTGTCCGCATTTTCGTTATCTTTCATGCGAAAGAAGCTTTGTAAGGCTTCCAGGCCAGCAAGGGCTTCGGCGAAGGTAGCCGGTGGGCGCAAGCCTTCGTTCTCGCCGCCGTCTTCAGGCGCCTCGTCCGCCACCACCTCCGCTGCGTCGTCCCCCACCACCTCCGCTACGATCTCGACGACACTTTGCAGCTCGCAAGTCAGGACATCGTTGTCAATCGAGACGAACTCGGCGAAGGGCACATCGGCACCAGTAGACAAGAATTCCTCATCCATGTCACCACGGGGTCAGGTCCTCGCTGCACTCCGTATCCTCGGCTGCAGGCACTTCATGAAGCAGTTATTAACTGTTTCAAGCTTCACACTCTCCCAAGAAGTGTTGAAGTAGTGCATCGCGTCGAGAATTGACAGTTTCCCGGGGTCTTGGCCACGTGACACACGAGCAAGAAAACGTCGCACAATGCACTTGCGGTACAAATGTTTGGCGTTCTTGATGATACCAGCGTCAAGAGGCTGCAGGTAGCTGGTCGTGTTTGCTGCTAGAAACACCACACGAAGGTTGCGAAGGAATGACGTGTCCTTCGGATGGGCAGCGCAGTTGTCCAAAAACAGCAGGCCACTGCACCCCTTGCATTCGAGTCGTCCGTCAAGGTAACGCAGGAAGCACTCAAAAAGTTCGCAAGCCATCCACGCCTTCGTGTTGTTCTTGTAGATACAAGGCAGACGAGCGATGTTCCGCAGGCATGTCGGGTTTTTCGCCTTCCCAATCATCCACGGCTTCATCATGTCACTGCCGTCTTCATTGCAACAAAGCAACACAGTTACTCGGTCTTTGCTGACTTTTCCACCGTGGCAGGACTCGCCCTTCATGCTTAACGACTTGCTAGGCTGAACTCGATAAAAAAGACCTAGTTCATCCGCGTTGTAAACATCGCGTGGATGAAAAGAATGAATTATTGTGGGGAGCAGCGATAACCACTTAGCGACGTCAGCCAGATTCACGCTTGTTGCCTCCCCATTCACCTGCCAGTAGGCGATGCCATGCCTAGCTTGAAAGCGACTTATCCACCCGTTGGAGGCGGTGAAGTCGTCAATCCCAAGAAGATCGGCAACTTCGAGTGCTTTCTCCTTAAGCACGCTGCCGTTGAAGTTAACTCCGGAGGCCCGCGCTTGCTTAAACCACTTCAATAGCGCCTCCTCCAGCTCCCCATGATGGGCTCCACGAGCTTGCTTTGTTGCGCCGCTGAATACCAAGGCGTTCGTCTCAATCTCTTTCTGCTTCGACACAACGGTATTCACAGTAGACGCTGGCAGTCCAAGTTCGTTCGCTATGTCGATTCGCTTCCTCTTCGGGTTCCTGTCGACAGCCGCTATGATATTCAGCTTGTCCTTAATCGACAAAGGCTTGCGCTTCCTTGTCGCCATGCTTGGCTGCATGCTACTGCTACCGACCGCAACTGTCACGAATTGCGCAGTACTGAGCCGCCATCTTGCATCAGCTGCCACCAGCAGAAGCGGCGCGACTATACAGCTAATTTTAGTGCGGCTAATGCGGCGGAGCCAAAAAAAAACTTCGCGTGCGCGTTAGTTAGAATTAAGTACGACACTAAATCTGCGGTACCATTCGGAGAACCCGAACTTGTGTGCGGTACTGGCGCAAACAGAAGGAGAGTATTTTCGCCAGCAAAGCAACACGGAAGGCTTTGTCTATTCTGCCACGTTCCAGCCGCCACCAGCAGAAGCGGCGCGACTGTACAGCTAATTTCAGTGCGGCTAATGTGGCAGAGCCAAAAAAATTAATAAATACAAATAACTGCGCGTGCGCTTTAGAATCGAGTGCGGCACTAAATCTGCGGTACCATTCGGAGAACCTGAAACTTGCGTGCGGTACTGGCGAAAACAGAAGGAGAGGATTTTCGCCAGCATAACAACACGGAAGGGTTTCAGTGGACGGAAACAGAATGTCTATTCTGCGGCAGTTCCACTTCGGCGATACAATCGCGTTGGTGGCCTATCTTGAAAGCGATCTGCGACGGGGAGTCCGCCGCTCGCTGTTTTCGACGCTAGTCGTTCGCGTTGAAGCGAGGGGCGAGGTAGCGCAAAGGTCAAAGATGAAGCGCCGCTGTCACTGCGCTTCATCACTTCGGGCGAACGAGCAATGCAGAGAAGTCGCGGAGGGGGGAAATTGAGCGCTAAAGAGAAGCCGCGGGGGCGAACAAACATTGCAGAGAAGTCGCAGCGGGAGAAATTGAGCACTGCAGAGAAGCCGCGCGGGGGCCGTCTGCCACTTAGCGCTTCACAAGCACATGAGAGCGGCCTTTTTGCACACCTGAATGATAATTTTTCGCTGCAGAACGTATCATACGACCGCAGTTTGCCGTAATGCTGAGCGTTGCTGCCGAATAATCGTATTTTCCGGGAACGTATTAAACGGAATTTATTAACACATGCCTCTATGGGGTGATGTTTATTTTTCGCGATTGTGAACGTAGGAGCCGGGAAAACATAGTAAGCAGGAACGTATCAACGAGGTTCTACTGTATATATCAACACCACACTTGTCAGTAAACAGCAAGCATTTTCAACAGCAATACAATTAGTTAAGTTCTGGCTTACCATGACTAACAGAAATGGCAGCCAGGCAGCCACATGGTATGGTATGGTAAAACTTTATTATTGTCCCTCGGAACGCGCGTCAGCACGTAGTGGGCCGCTCCCACGTCGACACATCGTGCCAAATAAGAAATAACAATACACAAAAGAGGTGCATAAAAATCAAAAGAATCCACTTAACAGAACAGTCAAGCCTTGCATGCTCCTACAGGTTTACCTTAGGATTAATTAGGTGCGCATGAAACTGTGTGAAACAAACACCGTTTAGCGACTATTCATCTGTCTGCGGAACATATGCCCTGCAGCAAGATACACAAATTTGTAGCAGCATACAAACGGTCAAATGCCAAAAGTATGGAAACAATGCAGAGACAGTGCACACACATAAAGAAAGCGACCGAATAAGCATATATTCAGGCTCTGGCTTGCAACCATGCGACTTACCTTAACTAGACAAAAACAATGAAAGCCAGCAGGCCTTGTGGTTCCATGAAAGAGTAACATTGCTGCATAGAAAATAGAGTAAGTCAACAAAACAGTCAACATCTGGCTTGGAAGCATGCGACTTACCTTGACTACACAAAAGCAATGGAAGATAGCAGGCCTTGTGGTTCCGTGAAAGAGAGAGCTGCATAGGAATTAACCCCTTAAGGGCACATTTAACAAAAAAAAATATCTTCCAAAATTGCCAAATTTTTTTATGACGCGAAATGTCAGTAATGTGTTCAAAACTGAAAAATATTTGCAAAAACATTTTTCGGCAGATAATAATGTTTTATTGGCCATTCCTCGCTCCATCATGTATTACCCTATACTACATGGGGCATTTCAGGTGTATTCTGAAATAAATTTCAGTAACTCCAGAAAGTAAGGTTTGGAATTGAATTGCGGCACAGCAGATGCACTATTCCTCGATAGTTCGAATTTTCGATGGTTGCTTTGTCAACAAAGTGCAACATTCTCATGATGAGTTGGAACCGGTTTCTGGGCATTATCTCGCCATGAGCATGAGTCTCAATCAGCCGGTTTCTCGACCAGTACATCCTTTCATTTGGTTTATGTACAACAAGAGGATAAGAGAGACATGAAGTTCTTCTCGCGTAAGTGCAGACTCAAAAATCTCAAGTTGTTGAGGGGCAGAGCTCACTGTGGTTGTCACCCCCGGAGAACCCTTCAATTCAAACCGTGGAGGTCTGGCTGGGATGCACATCCCACGAAACACAAAACATCTTAAAAACGTATCGGAACGGCTTCAAACGGCTAAAGACGTCTTGGTCTACGCGAAGATGTTAAACACATGTTCTTAGAAACATTATGTAGCAGGAAGTACGGTTAATCAAACATGCTATTGTGTTTCAGCTGTGGTAACAGCCCACCTCTGGCGTCACCCGAGTATACTTTAGTGAACATCTTGAGAGAGTAACTCAAGAACTTATTTAGATGTTTTTGTCAGAAAATGTGCGACATGCTTGGGTGTGCGCCATGAAAGTGAAAAAGATTTAAAATGCGCGTGCCCAACGCGCATTTAAGTTGCCCTGCAACTTAATTCTGAACGTCATCGTACAGCATAAGATTTTGAGAAAAAGTATTGCTTAAATTTATAAACTAAATGTGACCGAGGTAAAACAATGGCACATATTTTGCTATTTGAAATACCAAATTGCACATCTTTATTGTAAATCAAGTGTGGCTTACTCACTTTTTTCTTCACTGTTGTATTACAGAGCCAACTTCTGTGGGCAGCCAGTGGTATCCAAGAAGGAAGGGACCTGGATTCCTGTGATTACTGCAGCTATGTCTTATTTTATGTGGTCACCTTTTCTACTGTATTTTAAAATGTTGTAAAATCATTCTGCATGTCCTTTAATTTATTAGTCAATAAAGCCGCTTTCTCACAAGGTCAGGTTGTAATTTTTTTCTGCATGTTGTTACGCCCATTTGCTTTGGATGTGTATTGCACATTTGATATATGTTAAAACATTTAATGCAAGTTATTATAAATAATAAAATGTAATGCTTCAATTTATTTTTCAGTTCTATATATATACGTACTACGAAGCTAACATACGGATGCATGGTATGCTGAAGTGGCCATTATTTTGCTTACCACGTCACTGTAGGATGACAATCTGTAAATGCTGCTTTAAAGACAGCTATAAAAGCCCGTATATTGTTTCTGAAGCCATTATACGTTATGACTTTGGAAACAATATGCAGGCTTCTATAGCTTAATTAAAAATTTTGTTATACGTTCCAGAATTCTGTTATAATTTATAACAATAAAAATAAAATTCTTGTTTTTGTCAAGATGTTTTATAAAAGCCTGCATAATGTTTCCCAAGCCATTATTACAGAATTCTGGGAACATCTAATACAATTCTTGAAGTTGTTCTTGTCGAGGTGTTTATTAGCCAACTTTTAGTGTAACATTAGCAGGGCGCACTGAAGTACCTGTAGACGTCCAAGGCTATAAAATGTCTTCACCAGGACAGCTATTAGACTTTTGAATTATCCATTCAAGACATCTTTTAGACCTCAAATAGCTGTTTGTGTGTTTCGTGGGTTCCCTCGTTTTCTACGTCCAGGACGCACTGTCAAGTAGAGACTGTCTCTGTATAGGTGGGCTTCCAGGTGACCCCGATTCGAAGGAAGCAAGCGGTGGTGTATGGACGAACGAAACTTCTATTTCCGTGGAATATTTACAAAGCTGGATTACAAGCTTACATGGTTACAGTTGCATCGGTTAAGAAGTTAAGCCGGTTACAGAGTTGAGTTACAAAGTGGGTTGCAACAACACAGGAAAACCTGTCTCGGCAGAGGCGACGGTGCCTAGTACCTCAAAATTTGGTCCAGAACAACCGGTCGTACATTGGAGCAGCGTATTCTAGCCACCACGCGCCCCAGCTCCGAAAGCTTGCTAGCAAATCATTGCTGGTTTCTTTTGTGACGTCATTGACAGTTAACCAGTCATTAAGCTTTTTAAGAGTTCCTTGTGATTTTGGTCCCTTCGTCACACAGTTTGGTCACAGTTTTCACTATAGAATCCTCAACCCAAATACAGCATATACACCTACACAGTGACACGGGCCACACAACCCATTTCTGTCATAAGTTCCGAGAAACGGCATGCAAGCCCAGGTGACAAAATAAAATGCTTACAGGTTCAATGCACACGCAAAATTTAGACGGGAGCAAACGTCGGAGTTATGGCACTGGTCCTTGAAACAGTGAGCAAGGCTGCCATAACAAGAAACCAGAATTTCCGATGCCGTCATAAACACTAGCCAGCGAACAGACTTGTCAGTGAAGCACACCAGGATAAGTACTCTCTAGCTAAACGTCGATCCTGCCTCTCGACTGTGTGACGAAGAAAACAGGTCGCCCAAAATTTAATCTACCGATTATCGGGGCAGTCACGCCACACTTCGCTCCGTTTGCAATGTGCCGCATGACATGCACTGTCCGCGCCAGCCACGCTACTCACAGCGTTCTCTTCCTAATATAAACCATATACCTATATAAATACAACATACTGACACGCATACTTCTTTCACGTAAGAGCTGCACTCAAATTCGCATGAGGGAGTATCGTAATTATTGGTAAATCTTTGTTTATTTAAATATCTTGCTATAGTTTCAAATCGCAAAGTGCACTTCCTTTAGGCCGGCACTTTGATAAATTATAGTGATGTACGCTTAAGCTTCTTCATTCGGTTGCTGTTTATAGTTTTCTGCCCCAGCAGCAGGAATAAATTAAGCAGCAGGAATATTCTCTCTAATGTGCTTTCGTCTGCAGGCACGGTAGCAGGAATGATAACTGCCTCGGAAGGTCACAAGTTGATCATGCCACTTTTCATGCCGCAAAGAGACATATCGTTTTCAGTGTCACATAGTAGTGACAATGAAGAAAACAGCAGCAATACTGTGAATGACGAAACTAGCTTTTTATTTGGCGAACTAGTGCCCACAAAAATATGCTACACTCAAAGAACAACCATAGCGGCGTACACAATCGGCGGTCGTCTAAAATCTGATCAAGCACGTGGGCATTTATACATGAGTCATCGACGGTTCCAAAGTAATCTCTGGTGCCCGCGTGTCTTCCAGAAGGTACTACACAATTCGCGCTGCGCATGCAAGCAATCAGATTTACACAAGGTTCGGCGACAACAGACAGCAGATAGAACCATCAATAACTTTCAAGAAATTTCCGATACATGCAGGTGCGTCCTGCTTTGAGCTATAACATTTGTTAGACAGTGAAACGCGGTCACCCGAGAAAGATAAACAAGCGCACGTGTCAACAGCATGCTTTAGTTTAGCGGCACAAGCAGAAAGTGCCGTTTTATCATTCAACGCGGTGAGTTGACAGTTTATACGCTCGCAAAAAAAAAAAACAGAGAGAAAACTGCAAACAGCTCCGCTAGTTTGCTTTCCGACACTGCGCACACAGGTACATTCTATTACCAGGGGTGGGACTACCCAAAGTCATTTTGGAGTAATTTGGAGCAGATAAAATTTCATTTTGAAGCAGTTTAAAGCAGGCCAATCGGAATTTCGGTGGAATAAATGGAATATGGGAAATGGCAGTGCACTGCGAAGGAATGAAGAAACACAGAATAAACCAACACAAAGCGTGTAGTAGAAGTACCCTTTGTAGTTATATTGCACTACAATATGGAAGAGTGGGTGGAGTGGCCGAACGGCGTGTGCTTTCCTGTAAAGCCAAAAACATCAGTGGCGCTACGATCGAATTATATATGCCCGCGCCGACGCTCATGCTGATAGTGGTAAATGGTCTCAAACTGCGCTGTCCAATCGACATGGTAGCATAATTTCCGAGTCGCCATATGTCAAGGCAGACCCAGAGAGCCACAATCAACCCTGGGCTGGTGAAACGCAGAAATTCTTCCAATCGGTTTTTATTGAGATAGCAATTATATAGAAACTCCAGGCGCATTTCTGCCATCACAACCGTCATCGGCATCGCCGTGATGTTCCGCTTAAGTCCAGGGCGATACATCATCGCTGCGCCAACTGCGCCCCGTATGCTGTTAAAGGGGTTGAGACATCAAATTTGTGGCTGGCGCGTTATTTCAAACATTTATTATTGCTCCAGGAAGCATGATACATGCTCGAAGATTCATATACAGTGGTGGTCCAGCCGGTTTAAGAATTGGAGCAATTTTTGGAGCAGTAAAAAAGCTGTTCTGTAGCAATTTAGGTACAGCCACATTATCATTTTGTAGCCGTCCTGTAGCACATTTTGCATTTTGGATCAATTGGAGCAGGAGAAAAGCAAGTGCATGGTATTTGGTGCAGCTTGTTACTACTACACAAGTCTTAAGTACTGCTTTAGAGCGAATGGACAGAAGCAAGACAGATTTACGCAGCCAGCAGAGCAGAAAACGTTATAAACAGACTTTGTTTGCCTCTGTAAATAGCACTTGTAGACTACTGAGAATAGTTTTATGCAATCAGACATAACACAAAAGCGACTAAAATGCAGAAGAACAATTTTGCGCAACAACAATGCCTAGCCGCGGGCCCGAGGAGTCGACGCTCGATGTGCTTTGTCGGGCAGTCCCAAGTGCCGATGTGCGAAATGCATAGCCGAGCGCCCGAGGAGACGACGACTCGATGTGCTTAGTCGCGCAGTCCCAAGTGCCGATGCGCGAAATGCCTAGCCGCGTGCCCGAGGAGTCGACGCTCGATGTGCTTACTCACGCAGTCCCAAGTGCCGATGCGCGAAATGCCTAGCCGCACGCGCGCCCGAGAAGTCGACGCTCGATGTGCTTGGTCGCGCATTCCCAAGTGCCGATGTGCGAAATGCCTAGCCGCAGGCTCGAGGAGTCGACGCTCGATGTGCTTAGTCGCAGGCTCGATCGATGTGCTTAGTCGCAGGCTCGAGGAGTCGACGCTCGATGTGCTTAGACGCGCAGACCCAAGTGTCGATGCGCGAAATGCCTAGCCGCGCGCCGGAGGAGTCGACACTCGATGTGCTTAGTCGCGCAGTCCCAAGTGCCAATGTGCGAAATGCCTAGCTGCAGGCTCGAGGAGTGGACGCTCGATGTGCTTAGACGCGCAGTCCCAATTGCAGATGCGCGAAATGCCTTGCCGCGGGCCCGAGGAGTCGACGCTCGATGTGCTTAGTCACGCAGTCCCAAGTGTCGATGCGCGAAATGCCTAGCCGCAGGCTCGAGGAGTCGACGCTCGATGTGCTTAGATGCGCAGTCCCAATTGCAGATGCGCAAAATGCCTACCCGCGGGCCCGAGGAGTCGACGCTCGATGTGCTTAGTCGCGCAGTCCCAAGTGCCAATGTGCGAAATGCCTAGCTGCAGGCTCGAGGAGTCGACGCTCGATGTGCTTAGACGCGCAGTCCCAATTGCAGATGCGCGAAATGCCTTGCGGCGGGCCCGAGGAGTCGACGCTCGATGTGCTTAGTCGCGCAGTCCCAAGTGCCGATGTGCGAAATGCCTAGCCGCAGGCTCGAGGAGTCGACGCTCGATGTGCTTAGACGCGCAGTCCCAATTGCAGATGCGCGAAAGGCCTAGCCGCGGGCCCGAGAAGTCGACGCTCGATGTGCTTAGTCGCGCAGTCCCAATTAAGTGCCGATGTGCGAAATGCCTAGCCGCGGGCCCGAGGATTCGACGCTCGATGTGCTTAGACGCGCAGTCCCAATTGCCGATGCGCGAAATGCCTAGCCGCGGGCCCGAGGAGTCGACGCTCGATGTGCTTACTCACGCAGTCCCAAGTGCCGATGCGCGAAATGCCTAGCCGCACGCGCGCCCGAGAAGTCGACGCTCGATGTGCTTGGTCGCGCATTCCCAAGTGCCGATGTGCGAAATGCCTAGCCGCAGGCTCGACGAGTCGACGCTCGATGTGCTTAGTCGCAGACTCGATCGATGTGCTTAGTCGCAGGCTCGAGGAGTCGACGCTCGATGTGCTTAGACGCGCAGACCCAAGTGTCGATGCGCGAAATGCCTAGCCGCGCGCCGGAGGAGTCGACACTCGATGTGCTTAGTCGAGCAGTCCGAATTGCAGATGCGCGAAATGCCTAGCCGCGGGCCCGAGAAGTCGACGCTCGATGTGCTTATACGCGCAGTCCCAATTGCAGATGCGCGAAATGCCTAGCCGCGGGCCCGAGGAGACGACGCTCGATGTGCTCAGTCGCGCAGTCCCAAGTGCCGATGCGCGAAATGCCTAGCCGCGCGCCGGAGGAGTCGACACTCGATGTGCTTAGTCGCAGGCTCGAGGAGTCGACGCTCGATGTGCTTAGACGCGCAGTCCCGAGTGTCGATGCGCGAAATGCCTAGCCGCAAGCCGGAGGAGTCGACACTCGATGTGCTTAGTTGCGCAGTCCCAATTGCAGATGCGCGAAATCCCTAGCCGCGGGCCCGAGGAGTCGACGCTCGATGTGCTTAGTCACGCAGTCCCAAGTGTCCATGCGCGAAATGCCTAGCCGCGCGCCGGAGGAGCCGACACTCGATGTGCTTAGTCGCGAAGTCCGAAATGCAGATGCGCGAAATGCCTAGCCGCGGGCCCGAGGGGTCGACGCTCGAAGTGCTTAGACGCCAGTCCCAATTGCAGATGCGCAAAATGCTTAGCCGCGGGCCTGAGGAGTCGACGCTCGATGTGCTTAGTCCCGCAGTCCCAAGTGTCGATGCGCGAAATGCCTAGCCGCGCGCCGGAAGAGCCGACACTCGATGTGCTTAGTCGCGCAGTCCGAATTGCAGATGCGCGAAATGCCTAGCCGCGGGCCCGAGGGGTCGACGCTCGATGTGTTTAGACGCCAGTCCCAATTGCAGATGCGCGAAATGCCTAACCGCGGGCCCGAGGAGTCCGACGCTCGATGTGCTTAGTCGCGCAGTCCCAAGTGCCGATGTGCGAAATGCCTAGCCGCAGGCTCGAGGAGTCGACGCTCGATGTGCTTAGACGCGCAGTCCCAATTGCAGATGCGCGAAATGCCTACCCGCGGGCCCTAGGGGTCGACGCTCGATGTGCTTGGTCGCGCAGTCCCAAGTGCCGATGTGCGAAATGCCTAGCCGCAGGCTCGAGGAGTCGACGCTCGATGTGCTTAGACGCGCTGTCCCAATTGCAGATGCGCGAAATGCCTAGCCGCGGGCCCGAGGAGTCGACGCTCGATGTGCTTAGTCGCACAGTCCCAAGTGCCAATGTGCGAAATGCCTAGCTGCAGGCTCGAGGAGTCGACGCTCGATGTGCTTAGACGCGCAGTCCCAATTGCAGATGAGCGAAATGCCTAGCCGCGGGCCCGAGGAGTCGACGCTCGATGTGCTTAGTCGCGCAGTCCCAAGTGCCGATGTGCGAAATGCCTAGCCGCAGGCTCGAGGAGTCGACGCTCGATGTGCTTAGACGCGCAGTCCCAATTGCAGATGTACGAAATGCCTAGCCGCGGGCCCGAGGAGTCGACGCTCGATGTGCTAAGTCGCGCAGTCCCAAGTGCCAATGTGCGAAATGCCTAGCCGCAGGCTCGAGGAGTCGACGCTCGATGTGCTTAGACGCGCAGTCCCAATTGCAGATGCGCGAAATGCCTAGCCGCGGGCCCGAGGAGTCCGACGCTCGATGTGCTTAGAAGCGCAGTCCCAAGTGTCGATGTGCGAAATGCCTAGCCGCTGGCTCGAGGAGTCGACGCTCGATGTGCTTAGACGCGCAGTCCCAATTGCAGATGCGCGAAATGCCTAGCCGCGGGCCAGAGGAGTCGACGCTCGATGTGCTTAGTCGCGCAGTCCCAAGTGCCAATGTACGAAATGCCTAGCCGCAGGCTCGATGAGTCGACGCTCGATGTGCTTAGACGCGCAGTCCCAATTGCAGATGCGCGAAATGCCTAGCCGCGGGCTCGAGGAGTCGACGCTCGGTGTGCTTAGTCGCGCAGTCCCAAGTGCCAATGTGCGAAATGCTTAGCCGCGGGCCCGAGGAGTCGACGCTCGATGTGCTTAATCGCGCAGTCCCAAGTGCCAATGTGCGAAATGCCTAGCCGCAGGCTCGAGGAGTCGACGCTCGATGTGCTTAGACGCGCAGTCCCAATTGCCGATGCGCGAAATGCCTAGCCGCAGGCTCGAGGAGTCGACGCTCGATGTGCTTAGACGCGTAGTCCCAAGTGCCGATGCGCGAAATGCTTAGCCGCGGGCCCGAGGAGTCGACGCTCGATGTGCTTAATCGCGCAGTCCCAAGTGCCGATGTGCGAAATGCCTAGCCGCAGGCTCGAGGAGTCGACGCTCGATGTGCTTAGACGCGCAGTCCCAGTTGCAGATGCGCGAAATGCCTAGCCGCGGGCCCGAGGAGTCGACGCTCGATGTAGTCGCGCAGTCCCAAGTGCCGATGTGCGAAATGCCTAGCCGCAGGCTCGAGGAGTCGACGCTCGATGTGCTTAGACGCGCAGTCCCAGTTGCAGATGCGCGAAATGCCTAGCCGCGGGCCCGAGGAGTCGACGCTCGATGTGCTTAATCGCGCAGTCCCAAGTGCCAATGTGCGAAATACCTAGCCGCAGGCTCGAGGAGTCGACGCTCGATGTGCTTAGACGCGCAGTCCCAATTGCAGATGCGCGAAATGTCTAGCCGCGGGCCCGAGGAGCCGACGCTCTATGTGCTTAGTCGCGTAAACCGAAACATCGAGTGCTTTGGCCGTATTCTGAAACGTTCCACTTTGGCGGTAGTTCACCTTTCGCCTTCAGGCGCGCGCTGATTGGCTGTTTCAGCAAAACTGTTTGAGCTGATTGGCTCGTTGAGCCCGACGTCATTCAATTTTGCTCAACCAGCCAATCAGCGCGCACACGAAGGCGAAAGGCAAACTATCGCCGAAGTGGAACGTTTCAGAATTCCGTGCGCCAAGCTTGGTCGCGAAGTCCGCGTCGCCGATGCTCGGAATGTTTAGCCGCGTATCTGTCCACAAACAGAGGGATCGTCCATGGATATCCGCGTAGAGACCAAGGCAAAGGTGGCGCTTTGGCGCAAGGTGCACTTCGGTGGGCGCAGCAAGGCGCAGACAAGCAAATTGTAGCAAAATCGCGCAAATGGTGCAGTTCGACCACCACTGCATATATTATCGGTAATTTAATATCGCATAGTTTATGTGAACAATTTTCAGTTTTGGTTACTGGGCGCCGAGTTGGACAGTGACGTCACTGTCTAGGAAGCTTGGTCACGTGGGCCCAGCTGTGACGTAGACAATGCTCAATCGTCTGCTCTCGCAGACACATGCTGTAGCAGCGCAGGAAAACAAAACCACGCCGATAGTTGTCATGGCTCGCTGCGGCAGCTCCGATTCCGAATCTACGTCTGCGACTTATGCGGCTCACGGCGCTCTGGACCCGAGCCTCTCTAGGCTTGCCCGTGTGGGTCACCGCTCATTGTACGTCACTCTAATGTAGTATAACGTTACTAAAACATTCGTTACACTTCCAACACAGTGACGTCGGCGTCAATCGCGCTAGCGATGGGTTTCGATCGCGAGAACGAGCATGTAGGCACTTTTTGGAAGCGAATTAACCCCTTAACCGTGATTTAATTTTGACAATTTCTGTACCCAAACTGGTTATTTCTTTAAAATTGATATTGAACATTTTCCTTCTGAAAAGCAAGTTTTCGGTGTTGACAAAAAATTAAAGCACATACTGAGTCAAATTAGCATATTAAATTTCATGATAAAGGAGGCCAGCTACCTGCTGGTAATCAGCAATAAAAAAACAGAGCAAGAGCACTGTTCGGAAAGTTTTATCAAGTCATCAGGCAATGCTATATTGAACGCCTTACCAGAGATGCCCAAAAACAGAAACCGAGGAATCTTCGTGGGGATGTCCTTCACATCGATGCGCCGCCAATGATGCGCACTCGCAATAGTGTCTTCTGAGCAGTCTTCTTCATCTGATGAACTGCTAATTTCGAAGTCATCGCTATTGTTTCGCTTCCAGAGATGAAGTAAACTTCAGTTTCTGAATCATTATCGCCCAAAGAGCTGGACGACGGCAAAATGCTTCTTTTTCGCGCCGACCGGTTAGAAAAACATGCGTCGCCTCCACCGGACGCCATTTTTTTTTTTTTTTTTGAACACGAGTGTCCCCCCAAAGAAATGTGAAACGGCGGTTGCAAAACAGGAATTACCTGCCCAGTGCTGCCATCTGCGAAGCGACACATCAACTAGGCCGAAAACGAGTGTGTCTCGTTCAAAGCGCTCAAAAGGAGATTATCTCGAGCGGACGAGCTACACTCGTCCGAAACGGTTCTGGGAAGTCTCCGTAAAGACGAGCTGTGCTCGTCCGAAACGGTTAAGGGGTTAAAATATATGTTACGCGTTTGCTTTGTCCAACACTTCATGCATGTTGAGTGTCCTTGCATACAGAGGAAGCCTACAGCAGGCTTTTTATAGTCAAAATTTGGTGTCTCAACCGAAGTGTGAGTGGAAGCGTGCGAGGGTGAGCCGACGATGCCAGCTCAATCTCGCATGCTCAAAACACCGGGGGGAGGAGAAGGAGGGGGTGGGGGTTGTAATCCGGCGGCTTCTGCGTATGGCGCGCCCTATCCTGAAAGCATTCTGCGATGGGGACAGAGTGCGAGTGCCGATAGCTTCGTGTGCGCTGTGTTTTCGCCGCTTAGTTCGCGTTAAAGGGACACTAAAAGCAAATACTAAGTCGACGTGGACTGTTTAAATGCCATTCCATAAACGTCGTAATGCTTGTTTAGTGCAAGGAAAAGACTTAGTTTACGAGAAAATTAGATCTGGAGGGTCCGAATAACCTTATGGCCATTCAAATCTCCCGCCACGCCAACCAGGGAGTGGTGACGTTGCATACGCCACCACTTAAGTACCCACCACCGCTCTTTGCTGCCGTCGCTGAGTCAAACGGCGCCCGACAGACAGCGGTACGACGCGCCGCTGCATAAGATCCCTGTATAGGGACCTTATCGGACCCTGTATAGGGACCTTACCGCTGCAGCTGCTTTTGGTCAAGCGGCCTGGACCGTTCAGGCATCCCGCGTCATCTCTTCTTTATTCTGTGATCACATGGAATTATCTGCTACTTGCAGTTTGTGCGAGGTTCGCGAGCCAGCAAAACCAGCGCAGCACTACGAAATAACGGAACTACTGAAACGCGAAAGAGCGGGCGGCGCAGAGTCAGCTAAAACGAAACCTTTCGACCGCCCGCGTTGTTGTCAACGGTGTAATGTCAATGAGTTCTTTTTTTTTTTTTCTAAAAATGAAATAGAACTGGTGAAGTACCATTTTCTTGCGTCTTTTGGTACAATACAATGATGTTTTTTTTTATAACGAGTAGTTCAGCATTAGCGGCATAATTTAAATGAGGAGTGCCTTCGTCATCTGCCAAGTATACCTGAATGTCCCGGGGAAGTCTCTAATCGTGCCCTGCATTTACCTGAATTTCTCTATTACTAAGGCTCTGTTCGCGATAATATTGACGCCTTAGAGATACACGAGCGCTAATCCATCACTTTAGCTTGACTTAGTATTTGCCTTAGTGTCCCTTTAAAGCGAGAGGCAACACGAAGGTCAATTAACTCGCAGCTGCAACCACGCTTCCTCACGCCAGCGTTCTGACAGCGAGTATTCGCGGTCATCGAGTGAGATGTGTTCATGGTTGCTTGTGCGCGCGTGACACCATGCTTGTTAATTCAGTTAGTAAGCGGACGTTTACAAGTATATATGGCCGATAAAGCTATCATTCTTACTTGGTATAGCTGTCTACTAATTTGCAATTGGAATCGATGTTTCGCCCGAAAGACGAAACTGCGACTTTTTATTCCAAATCCGCCATAGGCCTTCGTGACAGGCCAGATTGGCTCAGGCCTCGCCCATATGGGCATAAAAATAGATTGGAAAAATTTTACGTTCTACCGGCCTTTGGGACATAGATGCCCGCCCGCTGGACGCGCTGCAGCGCGTGCCTTCCTAATATTTAGTTCGCTCGCAGCGCCCTCAGCCTACTTTTCGTTGTCTTGCGCCTCAGTTGTGGGGCGCTGCGCCCCTCGGCTCACTCAACCGCATTCGAGTACACTGTAAATACAGCCGGCCTGGCCCTTCCGACAGCCGCGACAACAGCCTCCGGGAGTGGCCGCGCACTGGCCACTTGCCAGAAGCGACAAAAATCCAGTGTTATAGAGCGGAAATTACGAGAAACAGTGCGGGGGACGCCGTCGCGCGGTGAGCGGAATGTGAACGGTTGCACTCCTTTTCGGAGAACGAATCCGCTCGCTGTTCGCGGCCACTACCGGAGCACACATGCCGAAGCCATTCTGGCGCAGCGTGGCGCAATTTCAGTCAATTTTCTGTGTTTGGCGCATTTGTATCAAAATGTCGCAATAGGCGCAGGCGTCCCACCCCTGCTTGGTGATGATCCCAGATTGCGGTGGCGTATTTTAAGTTTGAACGCAAAAGAGCATAGTAGAGTAACAATTTTTTGAAGCTGGGCTTTATAGAAGTTACGTCGCAGGTGTCCCAATGCACGGTTACGACTGTTGCTAATCGTATCAGTACGAGTATTCTATGTTATGTTGAAGGTAACAGTATACTCCCAAGCATCCGTATAACGATTCATGCTGAAGTTCAATGTCACCTAGTTTACACGTTGAACAATTTTAGTGCTGCCGATGCACTCATTATATAAGATTTGTTACGATTCAAATCCATGAGCCATAATTTCCAATCAAGTTCTAATGATATTCAACTCCATCTGTAAGATACGTTTGCCGTCAACATTACGTATTTCCCTCTAGCATCGGCATTGAGTCCGACGGCACGCTATTTCGTGGCGTGCCGCCGAATTAGGCGCTATGAAAATACATTCAGGTCATGCTTGCGCTTACTTTCTGCCTATTTCGCTTTCTTTTTTTTTTAGATTTTACTGGTGGCTGAGTGATAACCTTGAAATCACCGCTACATTACAAAGCTTACCTACTGCGTCCGCCACGAAAGTGCTGCCCGGCGAATAGCTCATGCCCATGGCGTATTCATGGCTGCTTTCTCAGTCAGTTATTACTTCAGCGTAATTATCAGGCAGATTATTGGATGCTGC
The DNA here is from genome assembly GCF_013339745.2 of Dermacentor silvarum. NCBI lineage: Eukaryota > Metazoa > Arthropoda > Arachnida > Ixodida > Ixodidae > Dermacentor > Dermacentor silvarum. The sequence continues at coordinate 44,287,513 of NC_051155.1, read as the reverse complement.
TGGGGGCATCTCATCGCCAGTGCCAATGCGGTTGAAAATTATCTGCACGCTTTGTGGAACTTTGTTGGCAAAGAAGCCTGCTTCCGAACAACAATGAACAATACAGTTTATGTGATAGGTACCAATTCGTGATTACGTTAGCCTCTACTTGATAGGGTGTCCGGCAAACCCAATATCTTAGGCTCTCGAAACAGCACCCAATCTGCCTGGTGTCTTACATATTGACCCTTTTCGCGGCGATCCCGCGGGCGCTGCCATGTTTGATCACGTGGTGACGCGTCCATTGCTTGCCTCAACTGCCTCCGTTGCCTCCTTGTTTACAATAGAACTGTATGACGCCGGCGCGGCTTAGAAAACCTCTGTTTTGGGAGATATCGTAGAAGGTGACTGGGTGGACCACACTAAGCTTTGATCACAGCTTCAGAGAACATGCAAAAGCGCTTTCGGAGCTAATTACACCATGTCTAAACGGCGCAAGCAGCGTATATTGTGCTTGTTCTAAGAGCGGGTCTAAATATGTATTCCAAGCTATCAAAACATTCCGCTCATGAATTCAATCAGGATCAGTGTGTTTTGCTCTGTTTTTTATTTGGCAAATATTTTGAAGCAGCGGCTTTTCAGTTTCTGACTCGGTGAAGTTCCTCGGTGCGGCCACTATCTGATTATTTTCTACCTAATCGCTCGCGGGTGTGCTCAGTTCTGATAGATTTGTTCTTTCTGCACACTACGCTTAAAACGTAGCTGTTTTGTGCATATTGTAATAACTTGCAGCAAATATACATTACTGCTAGTAACTCGCTTACTCTTGTGGACTATCACGAAACATTCAGCTTCGAACATTCGTGCGCCATCGGTGTAGTCCGTTATTTATTGTGGGTATACAGTGCGCCCATTCACTTATTCTTGATACGTCGGCGATAGAGTGAGCGTAAGTTTTCCTTCCATTTTGGGATAGTTGTGTATAGATAACGTGCGCGAAACTTACTATGACAGGAAGCAGCGCTACTCCCTTTGTCATTGTTTAACGAGTGGTACTCACTCTTGCCGACGTTCTGGGACTGAAGTCCTTTCTTTGAAGGTTAGCGATACAATGCTGGTGGATGAGAAAATTTCTGTATCCTCGAGGAAAGCTGTACATCTCGAAGTGCCGGTAACACGTTCGGACAGTTGCAGCAGCGGTGCGCGAACTTGGCCACACAGATTCATTCCATTCCTTAACATGCCAGTCACTATTTTTGCGGCCAAGTACTGCACACGTCTTCAATGCACACGATTCAAACTAGCATAATTGGAGCACAGTGCGTTAGCGAAAACTCAGTTGCATTTCCGACAGCTGATCGCACAGAAGCAAGTTAGAAGCGGTAACAGTTTCGTATTCGTGCGCGGTCGCTGAGGAGACGTATGGCGCGTAAGACCCCTATATATAAAAAGTAGCGCCATCCACTTCCCTACTCCTCCGTTCCACTATCGCGCTCGGCGCGACCAGCGCAATCGAGGCGCGATATCGACAGTGGCGCCGCCTGCGTCGGGCCTGCCGTGGCAGACGACAGCTAACGCGCTACCAGAGGAAATCCGAGGAAAACTTCGATCGCGCCCTGCGGAGAAGTTTTTGAGGCGCGATTTTGCTTCGTCAGTCAGTAACTGGTCTTAATAATGCCGTTTTGGAAGTAGAAACGCGACGATGCGAGACGGCGCAAATATCAAGTGTGCAGCAAGCGTTTGCGCACGCCGGATGGTAAATAAAAAAGCCTTTTGCCCTCGCCTTGTCGGTTGCGGCAACTTAAGGCGTAGCAGCATACTATCACAACGAAGTTCTTGTCCCTAAACGTTTGATCCGTTTGTGCGTACAGCACTTTCGTCGCACAGGCCCGAGAATGGTAGTTGGAGCGCGCTGGAAAGAAAAAAAAAATATACAAAAGCGCACGCGTGCTTCCACGTGACATGGATTGGCCAATGGATGATAAGTGGTTCTTGAGGGAAAGGGAAAGGTTGGCGTTATCTTCTATGGGGGAGCGGAGGAGGCTGGGGCGACAGGAGGAAACGAGGAGGAAACGCCGGGGTAGCCACCGTAGCCGGGGTCCGGGGTGAGCGCGGTGGCGGCCAGATCTAAGAATGGCGCTACTTTTCATATATAGGGGTTTTAATGGCGCGCCGCCGTAAGCGCCATCTCGTTTCTTTTAAACAAGCTGCTCCGCGAGAAGGGTCAATAGGATGCTGATGTTCCAAACGCTGTAAGTGACAAAGTTTTAAATACAGAGCATAGATATTCAGCATATATGCATTTCGTTCATCTGCGGTAATCACATTTTGGGCGATAATCAAATATAAGTGAATCAATTTCGGTAACTTTTTCTACCGTGAGGTGGTGCCATTTTTAAAGTTGCAAAATCCGCGATGTTGCAGTTGTCGTTAAGCAGAAAAGCCTACATACATACTTACCAAAGCTTGCACACGCAAGAGTTATGACATAACGAATACAGGCTGGGAACCGCAAGCGTTTCTATAAGAAATGTGAGGAGTCAGTGCGAACAAAAGAGGTGTACTACACTCCTAGGTCACTATATATGCATTTATCGGTTATGGATAGTGTATGCATGGAGAGCAGCATTAGTAAAGGGGTAATCATAGACGCACCACTTTAATCGTTGGAGTTCGTGCAGCAGTGTGAAATTGAGGCGACAAAACAGGATGCAGCTGCGACGGTCGGGTGTAGAGCTGAATCCATACAACGACCGAAACGCGTACGCTACGCAAACGACCGAGAACCGGCGTCTAAATAAGCTGGGCGTGCCAGGATATGCGTGCTGGCAAAGAAGAAAGTTCGACGATAGCTCGCGACGCGGACGCTAGCGACGATTGCGCAAGACAGCGCGTTTCCGCGCGACAGCGGATGCGCCGGCGCGCGCGCGCCGAGGAATGACTAAACTACCGCGAGTGCCATGAAAGCTCGCTGACACGCCGACGGATTCATTCGCGTTTGCAGTTCAAACGTAGTCGGCACACGAGCGAGCGCCGGTCGAAGTTCCCGATGCTGAAATGCACCGTTTGTAAATCCTAACGTCGCTACAGGGACGTCCTGCAGGACCCGCTCTGCGTATTGTTCCGCCAAGCGATGAGCATGAAATTCCGTAAAACTTCTAAGTACACATGTTACAATAAAACACAGTGAAAACGTGCCATCATGTGAGCGTTTGCCATGTCCATAACGCGGCGATGGATGGACAGGTGCTATGCGCGCCCTTTCCAATTGTGCTGCCGGTGCTTGTGCACGCTGGCCTCATTGGAATGCGTTTACCTATCATCTTGCTATGCGCGGCACGCAGTGCTGCTTACGCCGCCACAGGTGCACTCGCGTACTGCTGCGCGCAAATGCTCCCAGTTATGCTCTGTCATTCTGCTAGCGCAAGCATCGGAGTGCCGCGTGTGCCTGCGCGCGCGGACTCCGAAACACGGTGTGGACTCCGAAACTCGGCGCGAACTCTGCGTTTTACCGAAATAATTTTTCAAATCGGTAGTGGGTGTGCGAATATTCCAGTTCCGAATTTCGAACCGCATAATATCTAATCAAATAATTCGATTCGATTTTCGAATAGCTAGTATTCGAAGTCTCGAATAATTCGACAGGACGAATATCTAGAACGCGACAAAGGCCAATGGTGCAACTTGGTTAGGGTGGTGTGGTTAAAACTAATGCTAACACCGTTACAGTAGGCATTTCGTTAATAAAACGTTCACCGGTATCCTGGTTCAAAAGCGAGCGCATGTTTATATTCAAATACATTATCACGTAAAAAAAAAGATATGAGAAAACCATATAGAGAAAGAAATTCAACAAGCGGGGACACTCGGCAAAAACTGGCAACAGAAAACACGTCACCATACGTCACGCTATACTTTTGACACCAAACGTTAGCTGCCGCGAGCATCGAAAAAAAAAAAAACGGGCATTCATTTATTTTTTTAATTCTTTGCCGCGAAAATTAAAACGGTTTGCGTATAAATGAACTTAAGCTTTGCGACTTATTTTCCTTGTCTTACCTAGCCAAACGTCAATGACGCGCCAGATACATGCGTCATCCGCCAGACACTCTCCCTAAGCCAGCGAGGGGCCAGGGTGGCTGCGCGCGCGTTTGAGCGCTAGCGCGCGGCGACCCGTCTGTCTCCTGGTTTATTGGGATCTTGGCGTATTCTTGCGTTCCTTCTGCACTGGGACAAGACACCACTGCACTATTGGACTACGGCAAGGTGAGACATCTTGTTTCACAGTCTACGACGCAATTAGGCTTACGGCACGGGACCGAGACTTAAGACGCAGTTAGCGAAAAACAGCTCGGCCATCCTGGCGCAGTTAATTTTAGTTAATGAATCGTGCTGAGACATGTTTCCGACGCTTCCTATAGGGGTTATGGTAACTTATTTCGGTTTTTGAGCCCCACTGGCCGCACAGGGCGCCGTGTCGCAGTTATAGGGAGAACTAACTCGGCCGTGGTGCGTATATAGTCTAGCGCATCTTGCTAGAAGTTTGTGCCTCTTTCTCTGACGCCAGACATTACTGAAAAGTAATTTCGTTACTTTCTGGGGTACTTTTGAGGCACGCTGGCCGCACAGCGCCCTGTGACGCAGTTAGCGATAAGCAGCTCGGCCGTGGTGATAAAGTTAGTTTGGCGTGCAATGAATCTTAGAGGGACAAGTCTGTGACGTTTTTTGTGGCTCCGCAACAACATATACCTTCTTTCGGTACTCACGCCTGTTGAAAAGGCGATGGGCGATTGCCAAGAGTGATAACATGGGGTGTGCTGCTGGCGCCGGCAGAACGCGCGAACGACGAACATATCAGAAACTTGTAATTCGAAAATTCCGTCTTCTAAAGGACTGAAAACAGGCTTTAATTGCACCCACGCATTTGTCTTGAGTGCCTGTTGCGTCCGTCTCTGTGTATGTCGCGTACCGTCGCGTCACCCGAGGCCAAGTTTTGGAAACCCGAAGTCGCCCGTGTATTTGTGCTGCCAAATGCAGGCAATAATGCCCGGAAATGGGGGAACGCTTGAAAATCAGATGTTTTTATATTTTATGGCATTGTTTGGGATGAGTCGGATATTTTCTACGTCATGTATGTAAAAGCGAATTGCTTTTGTTTGTAATGCCGCCCATTCACCGCTTTCGCACGTTTCGCCTCTACACGCAGTATTCCTATGTCTAAATACCAAAATGACTCATACTTGTAGCATGCTGTTACGTGCTTGCAAATGTAACATGCTTGTAACTTACTTTTTTTCAGCTGGTGCCGTCCGGTGGAGCTTCATACAGGAACTACTGCCTTACCTGCTGGTGTCACAACGTTGGATGAACGCACAAAAAGCGCGGAACGAGCTTTTATATAGAGCAAAATAAATATTTCCTCATAGCACAAAAGGTCTTGCGTCTACTTTGTGAAATTGCACGTGGCACAGATTCGATGGGACTTTACGAGATCGTTCGCAATCATTTTTACTAAATAATAAACCGATTCTGCACGAAGAGCAAAAAAAAAAAAAAAAGAAGGGGGGGGGGGCGCAGCCGGCGTCCTAGCTTGCGTTCAAAATGCACGCGCCCAAAACCGAAACCGGAAGTGATGTAAGTGATTGACACCGACCGCTTGGCACGCTGCAGTCAATTCGGCCGCTGGGCCCTATGGGAGTGTCCCCTCTTGTTGAATTCCTTTCGCTATGAGAAAACTGTCAAGCCCGTCACAACTTCGCTTCCGAAACGAAGGCACGGACTTTTGCGCAATTCGGTCGCGTATGCTGCAAGCGCCGTAAAAACACTTTTGCACAAACATCTTCCTTCACATCCAGCCTTAACTACGGTCGCCGCGCGCTTATATTGGGTTGCACCCGGGATCAGGAATCGACATGACTGATCTGCTCACAGCACAGCGAAGGCTTGCGGAAAGGGCGAGTTCCTCCTCGCAAATTCGTCTGGCCGCGGCGGACGGGCGGACGCGTCCGTGGTAACCGCGTCGAGTGCTGGATCTTTCCAGACATTGCGCGGGAGCCTACACCAGGCCAAGCGAGCCGCTCGAGCCAGTGGGGGCCCTGAAAAAGGGGCTGCTCTGTTTGTTCCTCTCCGGAGGCGGTGAGGGGGCGTGCTCTCGGCACCCTTTGTCAATACTTTTTTTCTTTTCTTTTTTTTTTTCGATGTACGCGCTCTGTCGAGGCAATCCATTATGCCGTGATGAAGGCGGCAGCGCGTGCTCAGTTAAGCGCTCGTTTGTGGCACATTCACAACCGACATGTGGACATCCAGGGCAAATGAAAGATACATCTCACTGACCAGCCACTATATGACCCAAGATTTCGCAGTCAAGGCCTTCACCCTGGCGTGCTGTCACCTGCAAGAAAGCCACACAGCTGTGAATATCCAAGCCTGATTGACCGAAATCGTCAAGGGGTGGTATCTCGACCTCAGTAATGTGCCTGTGTAAGTGGTGACACACAATGGTCGGAATATCCGTGCCGCCGTGCGTGAAATGAAATGGATCCCACTTCAGTGCCTGGTACACACGTTGCAACTGGCAATCAAGGACGCAAAATAAGAAACGCCGGTGGTTTGATCGCTGTGCAAGAAGGCACGAGCGTTAGTGGGGCACTATAAACACAGCGCTCAGACAACTCGCCGGCTCAAGGACTGCCAGAAGCGCATGGAGCTGCCAAGTATAGGCCTCATTCAAGATGTGGACACGCGTTGGAACAGTGAACACGCAATGCTGAGCCGCTTGGTGCAGTTAAGAGACGCTGTCTCACTCGAAATAGCAACATCAGAAACAAGTGAGAACTGCCTTTGCCCAAGTGAGTGGTATGTTGCTACAAGCTTAGTACAGATTCTGCAGCCTATTGCAGATGCGACTACGGATCTTGGCGGCCAGACGTATGGAACTATATTGTGAACAATACCAAATGCCGGAATCTCTGGCACTTCCAATGACCGCTGAATCTCTTCTTTAACTATGTCAGCAATCGAAGTCACCTGAGGCTGCGACCTTGGGAATAACTTCTGCAGCTCTTCCCGTACGACCGCTCTGATCGTCTCTCGCAGGTCGTCGGCGCATAGCGTTTGAGCGTCGGCGTAGTTTGTCAGCGCACGGCGGTCGTAATGCCTGGCTTGCATTTCAAGCGTCTTCTCGATCGTTGTGGCCTCCCAAACAAATTCTGCGACATTTTTGGGCGGGTTGCGCATCAATCCGGCAAATAGTTGCTCTTTGACGCCCCGCATCAAGAACCGAACTTTTTTTTTTTCTCAGGCATGTCGGGGTCGGCGTGGCGGAAGAGGCGAGTCATCTCCGTGAAGATCGCGATGTTCTCGTTCGGTAATTGCACTCTGGTTTCTAAGAGAACTTCGGCCCTTTCCTTTCGTACTACACTCGTGAAGGTCCTCACGAAGTTCTCACGAAATAGGTCCCACGTCACCAGAGAGGTCTCTCTGTTCTCAAACCAGGTCTGAGCAGCGTCAGCCAACTAAAAATAAACATGGCGAAGCTTGTCGTCATCGCTCCATTTGTTGAACATCGCGGTCCTCTCGTATGTCTCCAGCCAGGTTTTAGGGTCTTCAGCCGATGATCCACGGAAGGTCGGTGGCTCCCGAGGTTGTTGCAGCAGGATGGGGGACGCTGGGGCTGCCATTGGGGTCGTTGAATTGGCCTTGATCGTTGTGGTCTTCTCGGGAAGAAGTCCGTACTCCGGTAGAAAGCCTTGCTGCCAGCGGCTAGCTCGCTGGTGCTTGGCGAGGTTGGCGCTGTACTCCGGTTTCGGGCTTGGATCGCGGCTTTGCGGGGGCGTTCGCTGCATGAACGCACTAACACCTCCACCAGATGTCACGTAGTAGTGACGTTGAAGAAAACAGTCGCAAAACTGTGAATGACGAAACGAACTTTTTATTGGGCGAACCTGTGCCCACAAAAGCAAGTTGCACTCCAAGCACGATAGCGGCGAACACAGTCGGCGATCGTCGAAATCTGATCTGCGGCGAAACGCGTCGGCTTTTATACGTGAGTCATCGAAAGTTGCTGGTGCCCGCGTGTCTTCGAGAAAGTTCTAGACAATTCGTGTCGCTCATACAATCAGATTACATGAGCGTCAGTGACCACAGACGACGGATAGAAGCATCGATAACGTTCGAGAAGCTTCCGATGCAGGCGCGACCTGCGCCGAGCGATAACGTTTAATATTTGTTAGCCGGTGGAAAGCAGACACCGGTGAAACATAAACATGTATACGTGTCAATATTGTCACGGGACCGTTACCCAAGCGCGCGCACGAGGACGCAACGAAAGGAAGACGATGAAAGCGCGCCTCGGCTCGTGTGTGGATTTCGCCATATAGCCTGTTGTAGGCGTATATATATATATATATATATATATATATATATATATATATATATATATGGGCTCCTGTACATACATATTTTACCTTTCGCTTTCCTTGTTACATTTTCGGTGCGGGGTAACACCACGACAACACGGAACTCCGCAGTGGACTCCTCGTGTGACCGAAGGCAATGGCGACGCAGACTGGACTACTGGATAGTCAACGTGAGTCATCTGCAGTTGCCTCACCGTCTGCAACACCATCGGTCATCTTAGCGCAAGTTCGTGACCCCGGTACGTTTACCGGAACTGGCAATGTCGACGTAGCCGACTGGTAAATGGTACAAGCTGCCTCCAACCGCTGGGACCCGACGTCGCTGCTGGCAAACCTTGTATTCTACCTGCAAAGCACAGCTCGCGTGTGGTACGACACGCACGAAGCGGAGCTCACAAGCTGGGACCTTTGGAAGCAGAAGCTTCGGGATCTTTTCGGTCAGCCAGATGGTCGTCAGCGCGCCGGGAGACAAGAACTCGCCTCTCGAGTGCAGACCGCTACCGAATCCTACATCGCCAACATTCAGGATATTTTGGCCCTTTGTCGGAAGGTCGATGACAAGATGTCGGAATCGGACAAGGTTGGCCACATATTGAAAGGAATCACTGACGATGCTTTTAATTTACTCGCCTTCAGGAACTGCACCACAGTGGCTGACGTTACTGCAGAGTGTCGGCGGTTTGAGCAAGCGAAGAGTCGCCGCATCCAGTCGAGGTTTGTCCGGTTGCCTAACACCGCCGCTACTTCTCTAGCGAGGACCCCCCGCTGCCTCGCCAAGCTTGTCCAACAGAAGGCGTGGTGCGCATCATTCGACGCGAGATAGAGGCCGCTTCACCAGCTGCTTTTCATAGCCGCAACCACGAACCTGGACCAAGCATTGCGCTAATTCAAGCGGTTGTGCGACAGGAGTTGGTGTTAGGCCTGTTTGTGCATTCAGACGTGCGGCGTGGACCCGTCGCCAATTCGACCCCGGGAGCCCACTTATCGTGCGTGACCCAGTAGAGTGGCGTACACATGATGACAGACCGATCTGCTTCAACTGCAGAGGGATTGACCACATAGCTCGCCACTGCCGCAATCGGACGTATCCACCGTATCGGTCCCTCCTGCTCAACAGCAGCCAGGATTCCAGATATCCAACATTTGTGGAGGGCTCTCCAGTGCGTCATAATGACGCAACTTTGCCCGCAAGGAGGTCCAACCGTTCCCCGTCGCCACGTAATCTTCGGTCACGCTCCCCGCTATTTCGTCGGTCCCCATCGCCCAATTCCACTGCACGCTTCTCGGAAAACTAAAAGATGCAGCGCCCGGAGGTGCCGCTGCATCGCCTGCCCGACCTGAAAACCCTCTTTTGACCGGCGTGCCCACAACGGGAAACCTCTTGGACGTTGAAGTAGACGGTGTGAAAGTGCCGGCGCTAATTGACACAGGCGCACATATAATTATATCAGTAATGAGTTCGCACCTTCGTCATTGTCTCTGCAAAGTGCTCACGCCTGCTACTTCGATCGCCGTACGAGTCGCCGACGGCAGTACACCTCCCGTCGTTGGAATGTGTACCACCCGCGTGAGCATCGCTAGACACAATGCCACAGTTCTGTTCGCCGTCCTGGACCAGTGCCCTTACGAACTAATCCTTGGCAATGACTTCCTGTCGTCCCACTCAGCCCTCATCGATTGTGTCACCGGTCTACTACAGTTGGAACTCCCTCTGCCCCAAGATGCCGCCGATAAACCACTCGCGCACTTGTGCTCCATCGAATTTGTTCGGCTGATGCCGAAAGCCTCTACGTACGTTCTTTGTCACCGACCCCACGCGTGTACCTGACGGCGACTACGAGCTATCGCCGACGCTAGACGTGACCCCTACGCGCAACGTAGCCCTGCCGCATGCAGTTGTGACGGTTGCTGACAACCGCACGTACGTTCCTCTTTTGAACTTCGGCACCATTCCCCAAATCTTACCGCAAGGCATCAGAGTGGCGGGTGTATCTGCCCTTAAAGAACACGGCCAGTTTGCTACTGATCCTGACACCACCTTGCCGTCTCCTTGCCCCAAGACTCAGTCCAAAATACCCGACAACGTCGATAAAATGATAGCACCGGACCTTTCTACGTCCAACTTTCAGGAGCTGCGCCACTTGCTAACGTCGTACCGGGACATATTTGATTTTGACGGCGGCCCGTTGGGCCAAACCTCTAAAGTAGCACACCGGATCAACACTGGTGATGCTCGTTACTATCCCCTTGTTACTTGCCTCTTGTGTCCTTGTACAGCACCGAGTCGGTGCTCCTGCCGCCGGGGGCTTGTGTCACGTGACCGTTACCCAAGCGCCCGCACAAGGACGCAGCGAAAGGAAGACGATGAAGGCGCGCCTCGGCTCGTGTGTGGATTTCGCCATAGTGCCTGTTGTACGCGTACACATATCATCATCAGCCTATACCTATGTCATCTGCTGGACGAAGGCCTCTCCCTGCGATCTCCAATTAGCCCTGTCTTGCGCTAAATGATTCCAACTTGCGCCTGCAAATTTCCAAACTTCATCACCCCACCTAGTTTTCTGTCGTCCTCGACTGCGCTTCCCTTCTCTTGGTATCCATTCTGTAACTCTAATGGCCCGCCGGTTATCCATCCTACGCATTACATGGCCTGCCCAGCTCCATGTTTTCCTCTTAATGTCAACTAGAATATCGGCTATTCCCATTCGTTCTCTGATCAACAAGCTCTCTTCCTGTCTCTTAACGTTAGGACTAACATTTTTCGTTCCATCGCTGTTTGTGCGGTCCTTAACTTTTTCTCGCGCTTCTTCGTTAACCTCCAAGTTTCTGCCCCATATGTTAGCACCAGTAGAATGTAATGATTGTGCACTTTTCTTTTCAACGACAGTGGTAAGCTTCCAGTCAGGATTTGGCAATGCCACTCCAACCCAATTGTATTGGTCTGTAGATTTTCGTTCTCACGATCAGGGTCCCCTGTGAGTAATCGAACCAGATAAACGTACTCATTTGCTGACTCTAGAGGCTGACTGGCGATCCTCAATTCTTGTTCCATTGCCTAGGTATTGAACACTATCTTTGTCTCCTACATAGTAATCTTCAGCCCCACTCTTACACCTTCTCGGTTAAGGTCCTCAAACATTTGCTGTTTTCGTCCCCACTGTTGCTTAATAGGACAATGTCACCTGCAAACCGAAGGTTTCTGAGATATTCGCCGTTGATCCTCACTCCTAAGCCTTCCCAGTCTAAGAGCTTGAATACTGCTAAGCATGCAGTGAATAGCATCGGAGAGATTGTGTCTCCGTGCCTGACCCCTTCCTTGATAGGTAACTTGCTACTTTTCTGTAGGGTAGCCAACCGCGGGCACGTTCTTCGTTAACCTCCCTACATTTCCCTTCATGTTTCTCTGTATTTTTTACGATATATATATATATATATATATATATATATATATATATATATTCTCCTGTAAATACATATCTGACCTCTCACTTTCGTTGTTACCATATCATCAATTGTGCCATATCTTTACGGGACAGAACAGATCCTTAAGAGGCACACCAACATTGCCAACGAAGCATCTTTTTTTTTAGAGCTTGGAGTCACGGTTCCCTCTTTATGCAGAACGAAAGGAACGGATGCTTGCAACACTATGTCATCCGATGTTTAAATCTATTTTCTGCACAAATTCATTCAATCAGTCATAGGCTGCTGGCAGCCGAAATAACTGGTCGACACGCTCGCATGAATTCTCCATCGCAGCACTTCGAAAATCCGAAGCCATCAACAAGTCATGCCACAGCAAAGAAGGCGAGGTCTGGGAGACTGTTGAACTGCTGGCGTCAAAAAAGAACCAGTACAATGTTGTAAAGTTCCATGCGTTATGGGCGTGTGCGAAGCATCGACCAGGCCGACATGGTGAAGGGCGAAAAACTGCCTGCGTCCTTTATTGCGCTTGCTTATAAAGACACGCCAAGAGCAAAGAGGGAAAAGTAAAGAGAGAGGGCACGGCTCGTGCCGAGTAGAAATAATGACGTGGTTTGCGCTGGTAAGCGTACTATCAGATCACGATACAAATGAGCTCACACCTTATAGTCAAGAATTTGAAAAATACTTCAATGAGCCGCTGATCCCAAGAAAGGATGATCCTTTGAAATATTGGAAAGAGCATGGAGCTTCACTGTATCCAGGAATCCCCAAAATTGGTTTGCGATACCTTCCCATCCCTGCTACCGAGGTGCCCAGAGAACGTATGTTTTCAACTACAGGAAACACCAGAACATCGCGGCGAGAGAGCTTGAAGCCAGGTCATGTGGAACAGCTTGTGTTTCTGCATGACAATTTGTAGCCTTGCGGTAACAGTCACGCAACCGCTTTGTGTGCTCGAAGACAAGCGCAGACATAATTTCTTTGTTCTTTCTGTAAACTTTCAATAAAATCTTTGGTATTCGGTATTCGATTCGATATTTTTGGACACTATTCGGCACTATTCGATTCGAGATGAAATTTCACTATTCGCACACCCCTCGTCGGTTGATTATCGAAGGAGACAGCAAGAAATCGACCGTCAGGTTACCGTTGCTTGATCAGTCATGCTAAGTGAAGAAACACACACTGCGAAAACGCGTGTGAGCGTACGTGTGACTATGGCTGGAGCGGGATGCCTCCAGAGTGAAGGAGCGCGGCGTTAGTTTGAAATTACAGCTTGTTGCTGCGAGGCGACGCACCGTAATACTTAGCAGACACGATCGTCAGCGCGTCATGTGTACACGTATACGCTTTTCTGTCATAAAATTGGCAAACCCGGTGAAGGGCCGTTTACCCCGGTGGCTCTATATCTAAACACATGCGAACGGAGAAATCAGTTTCCCTGCAACCGCTGCACCCAATTGGATGAGCCTTGTCCCCAGCGTGGAGAAAGCCGACCAGACATATAGAGCGTAACCAGGAGCGTCTATTCAGCTGCGGCGTACTGTACTCATTTTTCTGCAAGTGCAACGGACGGAATCGTCAAGAGCGTTGTGGAGGAGATTTCGTGGCCGGCAAAATGATCTGTAGCACCTGTCCTCACTTAAGTAGCAGGTTGTCATAGCAAACGAAACGGAGGGTAAAGCCAAATTTATTGGCTTTGTTGTAGATACAGTCGAACTTGGATATCAGGAACCGAGGTTTAACGAGGCTTCTTGTTCTGCGAACTTTTCTCATTAAATCTCACGAACTTTTGCCCCCGATTCAAAAATTTTATTGCGATAGCAATTATATGGACACTCAAAAGCAGATTTCTGCCGTCGGCGTCGCCGTCGCCGTGAGGTTCCGTATGACGTCATTTGGAGATGAAATCGTCGCCGCACGCCGAACGCTGTATGTGCGAGTGAAAGGGCGCGAGGGGCGCGTCTTTCACGGGGAGTGAACGCACGGCGGAGAACAAACGCGCGTTCTGCGCCGTGCTCGCTTAAGGGCTGCAGAAGTAGGCGTCTCTTTTCTCCTTTACAATCACCATATATGTAGAGCAAACGCGCCTTCTTCGGACGCGCGAGAGGCCGTGGGGGAGGGGGAGGGAAGGGAGGCGACGTTTAGCTGCGGCACCAAGTGCCTATTTATATCAGAGGCTCCAGCAACAGTCACCAACGCCGCACGCATTTTGAGCTAACGCGGGCAAAACGCCGATGGCGTCGACAACAGTTCTGCGTGTTGTTGCTACCAAAGCCGCTCACCTTACTTCGTATGACATTGCTGTGTTGCTATCGCATTCATTGCTTCGCCCTTAGGGCGAAACTGTGACATTTTTTGCTATCATTTTGATTTGCAGAAGTCTTCATGCGCCGCGTGTATTTGTCAGATTTCGAGCTATTCTTGGCGCTCGTTTTGACTAAGTTGGATGACAACAGCGCCACTAAGCTTCTCGATGCCTACCGAATGGACGCTTATACTTCGACGTATGGGGACATCCCCTGACACGGGCACCGTAAGTGTCTCGTTCAAACCAGAGATCTGGCTAAGGTAATATATTGCGGACCACGCCTTGTTTAATGCACTATATACTCCTGCACACTGAAACACTGTTACAGTTGTACCATGGAATGAGACGAATAAGACTAGCGCATGTGCTAATGTGGGCACGCGCGGAAGCAAAACCTGCGCGCAACACCTTGGGAGAAAATGTTTCTCTAGTGAATCTACGAGACTCCGCGCAGACCTTTCGTTCTTGCGGGCTACAGCGTCCACGAAAGTCCCCCGATTTTGATGCTTGTCATCGCTCTTGCGACAATAAATAATTATTATATTAAAATTGTTAACTGCGATTATAAAATAACATTTGGAATATAAAATAACAATGAATGCAAAAACAAATATAGTGAGATACATGATTTACTGGAACATTTTTGCAGTGAAATGGGAAAAAGTTAACTGGAACGAGCGGCTGATCCACTGACTCTCGCCCGTTCTAAATACATCGAGCACCAACTAGCAAAACAAATCCGGTATTCCAAATTAATATTTTCAACGTGGCTTGTCTCACATAAAGATCACGCTTGTTTTAGATATAACATCTGGAACACATGTTTATATGCAAACCATGTGGAACCAGATTAAAAGTGTATGAAAGAAGAAGCCCGGAGCTTCAGGCCAGGCCCGGTACGAGCCCACCGTTACAGCTATTTTACCGGGCTCAGGTTATTGGGTAGGTCCGAGCACGTGCACAACTCTACGTCACATATGCGCGCGATGCCACTGCAACGGAACGGTGGCGTTACCCGTCAACGCTTCGGAAAACACGGCGAGAGGCCACCGCTGGCACTCGTCATTGCCATGGATTGACGTTGCTTCACGCAGCATAACCTATCATGTAGCGTATAAACCGGAATACAGGTCGTTTCCTTCCCCCCTCCCGAAAAAACAGGCGAAGTCGCCTCTCGTCGTAAAATACGGTCTTTAGCAGACTGTGAATCGTCGTCGGGCCAAGTCAAGGTCAGGAGTCGACCTATATATTCCGATTTAAACGGTAACGCTCCTCTCGGTTGAGCATCAACGCTCAGACGCGTCAAATCGGTTTTACCGCTGATGCTTTTCTCGTCCCGCGCATGCACAGAGACTACATCGTCGACCGACATGGCTCAACACAGGCAGCACACATATCGAGTCGGCGTAAATGTATAGTCATCTGTACTACCGCTATGTGCCGGGCACCGGGTCTGTTCCCGACTGAAGGGGATCCCGGCCTCCCTTCTATTTTTTAAGGAGGGGCTCGGCATCCCCTTGGCAGGTCAAGT
Organism: Dermacentor silvarum; assembly: GCF_013339745.2. Lineage (NCBI taxonomy): Eukaryota > Metazoa > Arthropoda > Arachnida > Ixodida > Ixodidae > Dermacentor > Dermacentor silvarum. Next base: position 44,271,849 of record NC_051155.1, on the reverse strand, counting down.
GTAGCACTGCGGCATCCATTCGACAATCGCTGGAGGTGATCTTATTACCAGCAGTGCGTTGTGCGCGGCAAATCTAAATATCCAATTGTGCGATTAATGATTTATTCGCGATTAATCCGTTGATGTGGCACGGGCAAAAGCAAGAAAACAGTTATTGCTGTACTACTGCATGCGTCAACCCCGAGGCACTGCACACGACGGTCACCACCCTTGCTCGACTAAGATTCTTGGCACAGCATACTGTTTTATGAGCCACCTGAGCGTGAAGCTCCCTGTTCGTGAATTAGTGAATTCAGGTTCACCTTGGTTTCTAGTTCGTTTTCATTGGTTTAGTTGTGCACTGTGAGTGCTATGTTATACCAAAGAAACGTGCATTTTTCTACTTTTGTAGGTAGGTAGGTGTGAAACCATAAAATACATTCTTGTAGTGCCTGAAGTTGTCAATGAAGCAAGGCAACCTAACCTTCTGTGTTGCATCTAGACTTCTTTGCTCTGAGTTCAAATATATACTTCATATAGCATAACACTTCCAGAGATATGTTTGGAAAAAACATTTCCAAAATGCACACTTCTTTTAAGTGCTTGATCGAATCGGCTCATTAATAACTGCCTGAAGTACACTCAGAATATATTTATTAGCAGAACGCACAAAAATTTGTTTAATTTTAGATCAAGTTGGCTTCACTACAACTGCTTGAAGATGGCTTTGACAGCGCCAATAAAGTAAAGAAAATTTCAACGTCCCAAACGCAACTTCTGTGGCCTGTGTGAGTTGTGACGAAACCTACACTGTCACGTAGAACCACATCTAGTTATGTAGGAAGGCCCTAGTGCGGCACACACAAAAGATAACTTTGATATAATTTAGGCAGATGGTCCTGCCTTCATCGCAGTACAATCACTCCGAAGAAGGCAGGACCACCATAGTCAAAGACGTTGTTCACGTGGCACCACATTCACGCGTACAGACAAAAAGCACCGAGTACAGAGCGTGGGCAGCAAACGCGCGTGAAATGCACTGGATTGCGTACAGAGGTAAAATTGGTTTGCGCACCAAGAACACGGCGCAGTCCCTGTGTGGCACGGTGGAGCTTCCATTACCGTGCTTCCACACCAGCTGGAACACGCCTGACGGTCGGTCGAGCCAACGCAGCCGCTCGCCGAAGGTGCCGCGCTCGAGGTGTTGGAACAGGAATTGGCACAACTTGCCCGTAAAACGCGAAGGCATCTGCGAGCAGAGACAAGCCAGCCGTTGCATCAATAAAGGAGTACCGGAAGAAAGATTTCGAACGCCACTTTTTTTTTGCGTTTATTAGATAGCTGTCGACTCCGCAACGATGGTATGTGGTGCCAGAATCGCCTCGATCCCGCCACAAGTACTTAATAATATCGTCTTTCAATGCGACCAGTCCAGAACGTGCGCGTCGAAACCAGCGCAGCTTCGCTGCGTAAGGGTGCGCTGACAGGTGAGCCTCTTCGTTACGTGACGAAAATCGGAGGCAGCGTTCACATCACGTGATATCACAAACCACTGAGGGAAGGTGTTGCGGAATGAATGTTTCTCTCGAAAGAAGCAGCATCCCCTCACCTTCTCGCACCCTACTGTCCCGTCTTTCGACAACAGGATCACGGCGCTCGCGACAGCTGTACCGACCAGGGTGACTGATATCACGTGACCGCAGCCCCGCTTTTCCTAACGTCTTGAAGATCTCCGGTCAACTACCCGCAGCCGCACTACAGCCGTACTACATGTCGCGCATTTTAAACTCGCCGCGTTTAAAAGATTCATCATCATCATCAGCCTGTATTTTATGTCCACTGCAGGACGAAGGCCTCTCCCTGCGATCTCCAGTTACCCCTGTCTTGCGCTAGCGTATTCCAACTTGCGTCTCCAAATTTCCTAACTTCGTTTCCTAACCTAACTTCCTAACTAAAAGATTATATGCCCTAAAAATTCTATATCACGTGACTATACATGAATTATGTGCCCAGGCGGACATCATTTGCAAAGAAATAAAAAATCAAGCCAATCAATTGAGTAATTAAAACTAATCGCATCATTTAACTGCCTAACTAAATCTTTAAGGCAAGTACGTGTTTATATTGAAAAGCTAAAGGGAATCGTGATAAAGCTTTACTTCTGTGTTTCTCCATTTCGAAATGGCTACGTAGACTGAAACAATTGGCTTCAAATGATTCGTTCAATTTACCTCAGGACAAGCGCGGGCGACTCGCGGTCCCATCCCACATCAAGCCTCATACGATCGTTACGGTGCAGGCAGCTATCAAATAAAAAATAATAAAATAAATAACAAATAAAAACCAGACAAACATTTACTGTTGGTACTCCTTTAACGAAAAAAATAAAATAAAAAAAAACAAGAAAGAAAACGAGAGAACAAAAGAACACAGTTGATGTCGGTGAGGGAAAGTTGAAGGTGTTGTGGATGTCACGAGGTCGCATTACAGTATAGGCAAGGCTGTGATGCTGATGGCGAAGGCTGAACTGTTTATTAACGTGGTTTATGCAAGCGATAGAATTGAAACTATACACACAGACGTACAAATATGTATGTGGTTTTTATTGGCGCAAGGGCCAGATATGGCCAAAGAGCGCCATAACAAATGGTGATCAGACGTACAAATACTACGTGTCAAAAGTTACACTGATGTTACAATTTGGTCTTTCAATCCGAGCCGAATCTCCACAGCGACCCTTCACGTAATTAAAAAGCAGTCCCCGACACCACCTTTGCCCCATCGTTTTTCCAATCACACTGCGATGCGCGCATTGTGCACAGAATGGGGCTTCTAGGTGACACAGTCCACCGTTCCAATGTCTCGAGGTCGTTGCTATAAAACCTTGCAGTGCAGTGGGCCTCTTGTCCAGTGTTGTACACGTTCCTCTAAAACAGGAACGAAAGCTCGTTCCTCGTTCCTTCCCAATCTTGGAACGAGTTCCCCTTACAAGTTACTTTAATGCGAAAGGAACGCGTTCCAGTTACACTTCTAACATTGGAACGTGTTGTTACATTAACGTTACATTTGATTTTTTTAAATTAAAATATGGGGTCGGATAATCCTGCGGCGAAATAAAGTGAGCAATTTAAAACTCACATCGAACTACGCATATTATACGAATTTAAACATCGCCGGCGGCAGATTATCTGGAGATAAGAAGAATCCAAAGAAACGCTTCTAGCCGAATTTTTTTCAGGCAGCACCGGACATACTCCAGATATGTCTAACTGCAACTTTGGTGCTCATCTATCACAAGTGCTACACATACGGCACTTTCCACTTCGGTGTTCAAATGCGCAGTCAGGATACTGCACTTCAGATCTGCAAATAGAAAGTTACTCACATGCACCAATATCCTCCTGAGACCCGGACCCAACAACGGTACATAATCGCTCTTCAATGTGTTTTTTTTTTTTTTGCCTACTGTTATGTCATGAACTTGAAAAACAATTTTTAAAATTGGAATACCACGGATAGAAGCCAAGAGATCCATCTCCATGTACGTGAAAACAAAAATGACTATCTCCATCATCTCCCCATGTAAGCTGTGGTAAAAACTGCATTTCATTGTTTAAACGCTGAGATGAAGATGGAACTTCGTGTAATACATCAGCGGCGTTTACATGAATACGACAGAAGCGTATCGTATCAGCTTTCAAGCGTACCGCATCTCATGTAGACGAGGTAATTCGCTAGGAAGGCGTATCGCATCCAATGCGCCAAACAAGGGTAGTTTGAGATGGAGAATGCGCATTTCAGCGGCGCATGTAAACAACAGAAGCGTATCGCATCAGGAATTATGGGAAAGCATTCGCTGCGGGATTACAACCGGCCAACCAACCAGCGGCGCGGCCACTGCCGCACTGCGAGACATCAAAACAAACATGGCGGCTGAAAAAGCAGGTGCGTCGCACGGTCCTGTTGCTAGGAGTTCCAAGAACTCAAGCAATATGTGGATGAGTCTCTTCAAGGCGTTAAGTGGACCCGCAAGCGACAATCTATCATTGGCGACGATAAGCCGTATGTCAAATACATCGTAACCACGGAGACTGAGGAAGCAACTTCGGGCACTCCCCAACATGGCTAACAGAGCACCCAGACAACAAGAGAATCTTGCTATTTGGCAGTGGAACTGTCGCTCACTACAGAACAAACACGCTACACTCACACAATAAATCAAGGCGGCGCTAGTCCCACCCGACCTCATTTGCCTGCAAGAGATCGGGAAAACACCGAAACCCATCGGTGGTTATCGTCTTTAAGCCGACCTAAATCACCCAGCTGTAGCGACCCTGGCAAGGAAGGACTTAGCCTTAACCGCGACCGTAATACCGGGGGTCGAGACACACCATCAAATAGTCACAATTTGGCCGGTCAAGAAAGGACGCCCTAAATGTGTATTAGTGCACGTGTACAGTCCCCCTAGCGAACGCAAGGCCGACTTCTTGACAATCCTGAACCACGCATCCACACTGCTTTCAAAGCGGGACCGATTGATTTTCCTTGGCGACTTTAATGCATGGCACACCGAGTGGGGGTACAGGCGAGATACGAGCAAGGGAATCTATCTACTCAGCACCACCCAGGCCCACGAGTTACTGCTGTTCACACACCCGGGAGTTCCTACAAGGATAGGCAACAGCGTGACTCGGGACACTACGTCGGATCTTACCTTTATCAACAATGACAACGGTGTTACCTGGAGTAACCTCGAGGAAAACTTAGGCAGCGACCACTACATCCTATGCACGACGGTGAACACGGCAAAGGTCCGCCTAGCCTTAGGGACGGCCACGCTGACGGACTGGAAGAAATATCGAGAACGCCAGCAGACAGCCCCCTCGACACCCACTACGGCAGAAGGATGGAGTAATTTCCTAAATGAACTCTATACTGCCACCACTAAGGAGCTCCAAACCACACCAGACACGCCGGCTATAGACAACCACCTAGCTCATCTCTGGGAAGCTCGTAGAAGTCTCAGCAAGAGGTGAAAAAGACAGCGCCACAACCGTAACCTAAGGCGACGAATCGACCGATTGGCGGAAGAAGCAAATACCTACGCTCGAACACTCAATTACAACAACTGGCACAGCTTTTGTGACTCCTTCAGAGGCACACTGAGCACCAAGAAGACATGGGCCATACTGCGATGCATGCTGGATCCGACCAGTACGCGCACGGAAACGGCTAATGTCATGCGGCGACTCATAGGAGTGTACCAAGGGACGGATACTGAGCTGTTGCAACAACTCAAGACCACCTACACCGGTGAGGCTCGAACACCTACAACAGCTCCGAAAGAATACCATGGGAAAGCCAACGAAGATCTGGACGCCCCCAGCACCTTCGCGGAACTTTTACGCAGCCGCGCAGACTTTCAAAAAGAACACAGCACCAGGACCAGACCGCGTCACCAATGCGATGCTTCGCAATCTCAGTGACACAGCCATCGAACAGCGTGTGCATTTGTTCAACGATCAGGTCTGGAGGAAGGGAGGTCGGGTACCAGCGCTATGGAAATCGGCCAACATCATCATGATCCCAAAACTTGGTAAGCCGCGAGAGATCGGACAGCTGCGGCCCATCTCATTAACATCGTGCATGGGCAAGCTCTTTGAAAGAGTCGTGCACACCCGGCTGGAGAATCACCTCGAGCGTAACAGCCTTCTTCCGGACTCGATGTCCGGCTTTCGCAAGGGAGTCTCTGCACGGGACGTCTTCCTCATGCTAAAAGACGAGGTCCTCGGTCCTCCCCCGGGCAGCCTAGACAGAATCCTGCTCGCCCTTGACGTTCAAAAGGCCTTTGACACCATATCTCACTCCGCCATACTAGAGGGCCTTGAAGACGTCGGATGCGGAGAAAGAATATTTCATTACATTCAGGACTTTCTGCGTGACCGCACTGCAACAATTGCGCTCGGAGCGTCACGGTCGCTCCCATATGAACTGCCGGGCCGCGGCACGCCTCAAGGCGCAATTTTGTCTCCGCTCCTATTCAATATTGGAATGCGCAAGCTCGCTCTACAGTTACAGGAAGACAAAGACCTCGGCGTGGCAATTTACGCCGACGACATTACGCTCTCGGCGACCAAATTCTCATACGGGGACAGACAAAACACACTTCAGCAAGCCCTAGACACGGTCGAATCATACACAAAGCATGCCGGCATGAAATGCGCACCGAGAAAATCGGAATACATACATATTCGACCACCAAGAACTCAAGCCAACAGAGCACCACCGTTTACAACTACTTCTAGACGGAGAACCTATCCGAAAAGTCCAGCAGCTACGAGTGCGCGGAATGCATATACAGGAAACGGGCAGTGCCGGCATCACCCTGTCCAAACTCAAGCGCACGGTTCGCAGTGTTAGTAGCCTCATTAACAGAATCGCACGTAGCAGAGAGGGAATGACGGAGACAGACACTATGAAATTAGTACAGGCCTTCGTCATAAGCAGAATCACTTATGCTCTTCCTTTCCAAGCGGCCCGACAAACTGACATCGACCAAGCAAATCGACTGCTCCGGATTGCCTGCAAGGCGGCACTCGGCCTGCCCGAAAACACGAGCACTCACCGTCTCAGCGAGCTGGGCATAATGAACACATACGAAGAACTCGCCGCGGCCACACTCATGGCCCAGCGCGAAAGACAAAACGCAACACCACAGGGGCGCTCCGTGCTAACACGACTACGATACCCCCTAACGCCACAGTTCTGCGGAGACGAGACCATACTTATGCCACCTGGTCTACGAGCAAGAATCCATGTGAACCCCATCCCACGTCACATGAACCCTCACTACCACGTGAAACGGCGACAAGCCCGAGCAGCCATCCTGCGCAAAAGTCAGGAGGCCGCAGACACATACTTTACTGACGCAGGCTTATACCCCAGAGGTGAGACAGCGGCTCCTACTTATGTGGCTGTCGCGACAAACCGGGGGAGACCGATCGTAGAAGCGTCCGTACGCACGACTTGAAGCGCCACGGCGGAATCCGCGGCCATAGTCCTAGCCATCCGAGACGCTGGCGCCAAGAGCCAGTCGGCTTATATACTCACAGACTCGCAAGACGCCTGCCGCCTCTTCCTTCGGGGAGTTCTACCGGCCGGGGTCCTTCGCATACTAGGACCAAGCCTCCAAATGGACCACGGGATAACCTGGTGTCCCGCGTACACCGGAGTGGAAGGCAACGATCGGGCGGATCGTCTGGCTCGAGGTATAACAGGCCGAGCCGCGATACATACCGCCCGAACGGACGCCTCTCCGACACCCGGCAGCCCACCGAGAGACATACTTGAGGCACAACGACTAGGAAGACGATCCAAAGCTCCACCTCACCCCAAGCTCAGCAGGCGACAGGCGAGGGACTGGCGCCGAATACAAACACCTACCCACACTTACATAGACCTGCACAAAATATTTCCCAACAAACACAGCGACAGATGTCCATGGTGCGACTCCATCCCGACACTAGAACACATCACTTACAAATGCACGCAGCGTCCGGCAGACGCCGTGTCGCCGCTACTTAACGATACACTAAACAATTGGTCGTGGGAGGCGCGACTCTCCGAACTGGACTTGGGAAGCCAACTGGCGACCCTTGACCAGGCCCGGCGCGCCGCAATAGCCAGTGGGGCCCTGGAAGATGGGCTCCACCCGCAGTAACCAAGCACGATCTTTATTTAAATAAAGTTGTTTCTCTCTCTCTCTCGCGAGCATGGAGGAAGTAAAAAATGTTTTACTTCCTCCATGCTCGCGAGTGTTGTGCCTGGCAGTCCTTCGGGACAAAGGAGGCCTCATCGTTAGACGTGAACATATCAAGTGCTCTTCACGCTTGTCGTTTCTCGCGGCCGGGAAGTGTCAGCGTCAGTCACCTGGGACTGATGGATGTGCAATTAGTCTCCAGACTGCAATGGGTCATCGGCCTCGTGCGTAGCTAAAACGACAACGTCGCTCTTGGTGCGTTTCGTGAAGCACCAGCGCCCGCCCGAGCTATGACGAGGCCCGGCGCCAACTGAGACGCGCCAACCTGGAGCCCCTTCTGAGACAGCAGCCACCGCTCTCCCTGGAAATGGTGGCTTCCGCGAACTGACCGCCACGGAGAGGCGGCTAATCCTTGCAAGGCGTCAACGTCAAGCATTGCCATGGGAACGACATCAACGTTTGGTTCCCAAGGTGTCAACCGTTGCCTGTGTGCGGGGCCGATCAGGCAAGATTGGAGGCGGAGCCCGGCGGGAAACGATGGCACATCATGAGCGGGATATGACGAACTGGTCGAAGATGGTCATTGGCTAAGAAGAACCAAAGTGCATTCCCTCGTCGAGTGAAAGAGGGAAACGAAAGGAATAAAAAGCGCGACTTGAGTGTTTTGAGACGCTCGGAGATGTAAACGCTAGAACATGCAAATATGTTAGCATGTAGACGGCTCCAATATCATGGAGACCACCTTGTAAAATATGTACGTTTGTATATAAAACCATTTTTCTGATCTCTCTGGATATCTCCTCCTCTCGGCACTTGGCACGACACCATCCATGGAACCTTCGCGGCCGCTCGGACTTCGCAACACGAGTAAGTGTCAACTCGCGTTTCCTTTACGCACTCGGCCCACTACCGGAAACCAGTTACGCCGGAAGTGGGCTGCACTTACCTCATACGACACCATGTGGCGCTACGTTCTCGCGACAGTTAATGCGCTACATGTAAACGGCGCCGCATCGCCTTTCCCAAATGCGCTTGGAAATGCGATGCGCTACTGTCGCATTCATGTAAACTCGGCTATTGCCATGTTGCCGCCGCGTCCGGTACTTTCACGCAATCTCGGTGACTTCGAAACAAGCCTCGAAGTCTTTCGGCCGTTTGGGACGACACAGAGGTCGAGACAAATTTATAGTCAAATTTCTCGACAGCGGATGACAAGATATGAGTAAACCCCTTCTTTACAGTTACACATGCACCGTACTTCACACCCAGAGTGAATATTTTGCGTAATCACTTCCGAGTGAATTTCGAAAAAAAAAAAATTGACTGCAATGTGCAATGTATTGTACAAGGGGGTCTCAGGAGGATATAATTAAATTTCTTGCACAAGAAACCGCATCGAAAGTAACAATACATAGGCGTTTAATTAATGCTGATTCAATATTGCAGTATGAGTGGAAAAAAGAAATGTCCAGAATAGATATTCGCTATTTAGTAAAGACCCTTGTTTGAACTCGGCAAGGAAGGGACGCCATGGGCGTCGACACGAGCGGACGTCTCCGCATCAGCTCCGCCTTTTGATATGCTTTTTGCCGGTCTACTGCGTGAAATCTTCCCTAATTTTATCACCAACGTTTTCGCTAAGTCTAGGGGAACACCCGGATACCGGTTTTGGCCCGGGCCACCCCGATTTTCTTCCTTTTTCGACCAACGTTTCGCCTCACTCGCTAGGCCTCGAGTAGGCTGAACACGACTACTGTTACGTTCGGCGACCAGCGGGGGCAGCGATCTTGGAAGTACCTCCTGATTGGCCTGCGACGAATCGCTTCGGGAGGCTGAAAAACGCCCCGCCGGGAAAGATCAGCGGCGACACCATGCCTATACACCTTTAAAAGAATACGTGTCACCCGGGCGCCGACCCCGAGGCTAGGAGGCGGAGACTCTTGGAAAAGGGCCGCTACTACGACGCTTTCTCACGGCCGCTCGACAGACCAGCTGGCCACCAAGGCCGTTCTCTAAACAAACCCGTCGATGGTTGGCCATTCCAGGAACAAGAGACGCGTCAGTTCGTCAGGCGCGAAGCCTGTCTACGAGTGTCCCCACCTTTCTGTGAGGGAGTGAGCTGTGTGTGCCCGAGGGCACTTCTCCGAATGTGTTCGGGAAACGAAGGCACCGGAAGATTATGCGCACCCTCGCCCTCGGTGACTCTGGACGCTCCGATTGGAGGAAGAGGGCTTTTAAGCGGACTTTTGCGGGCCATCGAGAGTGCTCTGCCATCTGCCCTGAGATGTAGGCAGTGCTTCGATCCAGTCATGTTAGACTGATGAGACGTAACGTCTCGTTCTCCTACTTCTCATGTAAATAATGTAAATTAACCCAGTACTCTTCGTTCTCGATGAGAACCTGTTCCTCCCTTCAACAACGTCTTCAGCGTGGATGAGGAGGGCGACGGCATGGGCCAGCTACCACTTTGAATATGCCCGACCCCAATTCCTACCACTGGCTAGGCCGCGACTCCCAACGCCTACGACTGGTGGGCAGCGGTGAGATTGACCTCCCGGACCTTCGGATAGACAACGACTCCCAGCTCCTACACTACGTACCCCTGCGCCGGCGCGTCCCGCCGCGGCGCCGATATCATGCCTGAGGCCATGGTGGAGGGAGAACCAATCACTCAAGAGGAAGCCAGCGCCCCTGCCTGGATCGAAGCATTCGGTTCGTAGGGCCCCATTGGGGCCCTACGAACCGGAGCTGCGACAGGGGTTGCAGCCCCCAGCCGGCTCCCCCCGCTGCCAACGTATCATCACCGTGTCATCGTCCACCCCGGAGGTGGAATGGATGTGCGTAAGTGCAACAAGCTTAAGTTCTTACAAGCTCTACTAATCGCTTCACGACTCCCGCCAACGGCGGCAGAGGAAGATATCGTTTGCACTAACGACACACAGAATATCTTTGTGAACAGCCCGCCGAGCTTACAAACGGCCGAAGCGTACGCTAAAGTACGAGAAATTGTTCTCATGGAGCGAGCACATCCAGTATCCGCTTACGTAGTCGCCTCAGCCGAGGCGTAGTCCGAGGGGTCGACGCTGACCTTCCGGACTCAGAGCTACAACGCCTGTTCGTTTTATCACACAACCCCAAGTTAATGGGGGTACGACGAATCAAGGATACAAACACCATCATCCTTCTCTTCGACGGACTTCTCTTCGAGTCCCCAACTATGTGCGCTGCGGCTATGCTTCTGCTGCGTTGCACTCTCTACAAGTGACAGAGCGACACCTGCCGCAACTGCGGCCGAGTCGGGCATCGACAAGACGTCTTCCCCATCTGAGAAAGTCTGTGAACACTGCGGTATCAAACCCACCGGACCCGACCATGTGTGCGTGACAGCTAGGAGGAGGAGGAGGAGGAGAGAAAGAGAAGGCAGGGATGTTAACCAGAAATGCGTCTGGTTGGCTACCCTACTCTGGGGGGGGGGAAAGAGGGAATAGAAAGATGAGATAGAGAGAGGAGGGGGTGGGGGAGGAAGGACACGGTGAGCTCGAGCACGCACGCGGAGGGCCTGAGCAATTCAAAGGCGTTCACATAGGCCAGTCGTCCTCAAGTAAGACAACAGTGCCTTCACAGCTTTGTGGGCTGACGAGCGATGGGGACGGTCTTCAAGGAACACCTGCACGGACAACGGTCGATCGTCAAGTAGTCGCAATGCGTTCGATAAAGTTTGTCTTTCCGACTGAAATCGATCGCAGTGACACCATAAATGTTGTAAGTTCTCTTCGCTGCCGCAGACGTCGCACGTGGCACTTTCGGTCATTCCAATCAAAGCACAGTACGCCTTCGTGAAAGCCACTCCAAACCACAGCCGGTATAGAAGCGATGCCTCACGTCGATGAATCCCGGATGGAGGTCGGAGTTGGAGCGAAGGGTTCAGTTCGTGTAGCCTCGTGCGCCTTAGATTTGGGTTGTTCCACTCTGTTAAAGAGAACTTGCGTGCCAGGTGACGAAGCTGCCTTCCAGCGTCTGTCCTGGAAAGAGGAATGGGAACGCTGTGCTGTTCTTGATGTGACTCTCGGGCAGCTTTGTCAGCGAGATCGTTTCCACTGATACCGCAGTGGCCAGGTAGCCATTGGAAAATAATTTCGTGGCCTTTCTGTTTGACGTCGTGGTGAAGTTTGACAATTTCATACGTTAGTTGTTCGTGAGCTCCTCGTCGGAGAACTGCCTGCATACTTTGTAAAGCCGGTCTCGAGTCGGAAAACACGGCCCATGTACCAGGACTCTCTGCGTCTGACACCTAAATGCGCGTTGCGCGGCCAGGCCCATATTACGGGCGACCGCACGTGCCGAAATCGCTATCAAAATCCCTTACGTCGTTCGACGTCGACGCCGCTGCAGACGCAACAAACCAACAAACCCAAAGAGGCTCGGCCAAGCAAAAGCCGACGCCCAAGCAACCAGCCCCGAGTCTACCGACGAAGCACCTGCCTACCACCACCGAGAGTCCGACTGCAACACCTACCTCGGCCGACCGAGTCGCCGGTAAAGGTGAGACTCGCGGTTCCGCGCGGTCGGGTAACTTGCCACAGCATGAGAAAGATGAGATTCAAGAGCTCAAACGCGAGCTAGCGTTTCTGCGCAAAGAAAACGCAGAATTCAAAGCACTTATTCGAAACCTGCAGCAGCCGAGAGAACGCGTTGTCGAGGCACCGACGCCCGCCGCTCTGGCCGTTGAACCCGTCCCCACTACGTCGTCGAAAGCCAATCGCGCCGCGAAGCGTCGCGCGGCCGAGGACCCGGCCAACGAGCCCGTTACTATGTCTAACTTCATGGAGGCACTTGCCCGCCTCCGCGCAGACATTTCGGCAGACCAAGCTGCCGATATGACCCCACACACCCTGCAGCTCACCGAGCTCCAGGCGCGGTTACAAATATTGAAAGGACAGCACGCGGCGGTTCGTGCGCCAACCCCTATGCAGTAATCATAGCTAACACAAGCAATCGTGTAATTTGGCAATGGAATTGCTTCAGCTTTCCCAAGCGGAAGGCAGCTTCGCAACAATTCATTTAATCTATACAGTGCCAATCGGCCTGCCGTAATTCTCTTACAAGAAACGCTAACCGCCGACCCCGTTTTGCGTGCCTATCGCACCGAAGCGGACCATCGAGCGGGAACGCGAGGGATAGCGACGCTCATCTCCAAGAAGTACGCATATGTTCGCCACGAGGTCCGCCCTGATCTCAAAGACGAACACATTATGATAGAGTTAATCCCAAACTCAAAGCTTAAACAATCAGTCCTTATTCTCAACGTATATAGTACACTCAAAAACACGCAAACTACATTTCAGGTCTTCTTTCAGCGCTCGAGCAAAATTGCAGGGGACCACATGCTCATAATCGCGGGATGCTTTAATGCCACGCATCCAGACTTTGGGTACCGCGGCTCTTCCCGTAAGGGCACTGCACTGGTATCACAAATGCACACACACTCACGCTCCTAACGGGTCCCATTTCATCCACACGGGTAGGTAACTCGGTTACGCTCGATAGCGCCCCGGACCTCACGATGGTTAGGCACGCGGAACAACCCACATGGGCTAACCTAGGTGAGAATCTGGGCAGTGATCATTACATTACACAGACGATCGTAAACGTTTCTACAAACAAAATCAGACAGTTTCGCATTACGGACTGGGATCGTTTTCGAGAGCTCAGGAAACGCGACGACACTCACTACAAACCCCTACAGAACTCCTCGCACGACTCAAATAGGACGTTGCAAATTCGACTCAGGACATTGAAACCGAACTGGAGGTCGAGCGCATGGATAGCCGGCTAGTTCACCTACTCGAAGCTAAAAAATCACTGCACGCGAAATGGCGCACGGTAAAGCTCAATCGTAACCTTCGTAAAAAGATAGCTGAAATCGTCAAATCGAGGCACATTGTCGTAACCTAGAGCGTCAGCACTGGGACGAAGTGTGTAACTCGGTTGATGGTCAAATGAGAAACGGGGCCAAATGGAACGTGTTGAAACACTTTCTAGGTGACAAACCGTCGAAAGCATCCCAACAACTCACGATAGACAGGCTAATCCACAAACTCAAAATCTCGGGGAAGACCGACACTCAAATCACTGGCGAGCTATAGCTGTGCGTTACCTATGTACCGAACCTAGCTCCCCATCCGATTACCCGCCTGCCCCGGACGCTACGGAGGAGGATCCACTAGCATCCCCCTTCACTTGCGCCGAGGTTAAGGCGGTCCTCTCCGAACTCAACTGCCGCTCGGCCCCGGGTCCCGACGGCATGCACAATAAGCTTCTTAAAAATTTCGCCGAGGAGGACATAGAACTTCTCACCGAGCACATTAACAAAATCTGGGAGACAGGTAACGTCCCGCCTGCATGGCGCGAGGCAACCGTCATACTTAATTACTTATCCCTAAGCCGGGTAAACCCTTAGCGCTAGGCTCACTTCGTCCCATCTCGCTCACGTCCTGCGTGGGTAAGGTGGCCGAACACGTAATCCTCGAGCGAGTCACGAAATTCGTAGAGGAGCGTCAGATTCTACCGATCAACCAAATTGGCTTTCGCCCGTGCATGTCCACGCAGGACGTAATGCTGATGCTGAAATACGAGCTCATGGATAAGATCACGAGAGACACTAGAGCCATCCCAGCGCTCGACCTCGAGAAGGCGTTCGACCGCGTAAACCACTCTCACATCCTCGACTCGATTCGACAGGCAGGATTAAGTAAGCGTTTCTACAACTACGTTAGTTCGTTATTACGCGACAGGACAGCTACAATACAACTCGGCTCGATGGGCTAGAAGCACTTCAACCTGGGACCGAAGGGCACACCCTAACGGGCCGTGATCTCGTCGCTCCGGTTCAACCTCTCCATGCGCGCTCTGTCGCGACAACTCTCACAGATCGACGGCATGAGTCACGCATTCTACGCAGACGATATCACCGTTTGGAGTACGAGCGGCAGTGACGGCCATACCGAGGAGCGACTGCAAGAAGCGGTCAACACGGTACAAACGTTCTTACGGCAGGCCGGTCTCTCGCTATCGGCAGAGAAATCAGAATTACTACTCTACCGCCCGAAATACAAGGCGCGCAGAGACGCATACGCGGAAATCAACGTCATGACGGTGGACGGTACACCGATCCCCACGGTGGACCAAGTTCGCATTCTAGGCATGGCCATTCAAGCCAACGGCCATAACGACGCCAGTGTCACTCACATTTCCAAGAAGGCCGAAGCAATGGCTAAATTCATTAACAGAGTAGCTAACAAGCGCGGGGGACTGTCTGAGGAGAATCTCCGCAGACTGTTACACGCGTTCCTCATGAGCCTCATCAACTATGTGGCTCCCGCCCACCTGTGGCAAAACGGAGATGTACGCCGTCTCGACGTGATCATCCGCCGGTGCGTTAAACAGGTTA
Organism: Dermacentor silvarum; assembly: GCF_013339745.2. NCBI lineage: Eukaryota > Metazoa > Arthropoda > Arachnida > Ixodida > Ixodidae > Dermacentor > Dermacentor silvarum. Next base: position 44,256,661 of record NC_051155.1, on the reverse strand, counting down.
CCGGGCAGCACCCACACGACCAAGCTCGACGAGCTAGGCTATCATAATACATTCAACGAAATCGTAGAAGCTCAAAAGTCTCTCAAATTGTAAGGCTGTCTTCCACTGAAGCTGGGCGACGATTACTAGCACACCTCGGGCTCTAATCTCCCGTAACCCAAGAAAGCCCGCGACAGCTCCCCGAAGAGCTGCGCGCAAAATTTACAGTATTCCCGATACCCCCTAACATGCATCCCACACATAATGTGGGGAGACGTCAGGCACGGGCGCGAGCCCTACTCAAGGGCAAGATATAGTCCGGCGTAACGCGCGCGCGCGGCCACGCGCGGCGCGGTTAAGCAACGCCGGTGAAAAGTGCACAATCTACAGTCCGGCGTCACGGCGTACCCGGCGCGCCCAGCTGCGTCTGGCGCGCGAACATGTTCTATTTCACGCGGCTGCCACTAGACCAGAATGCACTGCGCGCAGTAGGGGCAGTGGGCAGAAAGCAAAATGGCGGCTTGCGGCGCTCGTAGTGAAAGCGCGGCTATGGTGGCTAGAAGGGGGCCACTATAGCCACCATAGCGCGGCTGTGGCTTTCTCAACGTCCGTGGACGATGACAACGCAAGTGAGGATGTATGCAGATGTTTCGCTTCCGCGTTTGGCGTAGCCGACGCACTAGCACTAGGACTGCGATCTTCTCTGGCTGTCAGGACAAGTTAACGCCATGCCGTGAAGGCAGTCAAACAGCACACGGAGCGAGACCTGTGTATAAGGTATTTTTGTAGCGTTAGCTACACTGGCCTAGCCAAGCCCGTTTCGCGCGGCACATCAAGAGCCGTGCTGCGCATGCGCAAGGATCAGTGATGTCACACGGCTTGCGCACCGGAGCCACCGGAGCCGGCACCTCTCGCGCACTCCGCCGCCGCCGCGCGCGACTCACCGCCGCCGGTCTGCGCATTCCAGAGGAGTGACGTCGTAGCCGTGGTAGACGCACTGGCGCCGGCGCGCGCTCGCTGTGCAGTCGCCGTCTGACACTGCGCTGGAGCCGCTGCGCTTCTGACTGGCGTTTGTGTGTGTCATTGGAGCAGCAGTAAGCATGACAATCAAGCTAATCCTTGACAATCTAAACAACCAGGAAAGCTAAGAATAATCAGCTGAACCTTTGCTAACGCTACGTATATCCTGGCATAGCCGAGCTAAGCCACTGCAAAAATTTTTTGTGTTTGCGTATGTAAAAAAGTTGTCGCAGTTTCACCTGAAAGGCGAAGCATCAATTGCGATAGCAAATTTGTAGAGAGCTATACGGAGTAAGGTTAGTAGTTTTATCGGCTGTATAAATTTGGACACGCAGCAGCCCCAGCAACGCGCAGAACTGTTGCCGACGCCGTCAGCGTTTTGCCCGCGTTCGCACAAAATGCGTGCGGCGTTGGTGACTGTTGCCGGAGCCTCGGATATAAATAGGTACTTGGTGTAACAGGCTTGCGGAAGCCAGCGGAGCCCTGAAATAGGGGCCCCGACCATAGATAGGCCTCGCATGAGGCCAGCTGAATAATTTATTTTACAATAAAGTTTATTCACTCACTGGTGCCGCAGCCAAGCGCCGCCTCCCTTCCCTCACCTCCCCCCCCCCCCCCCCACGGCCTTTGGTGCGGCCGGAAGAAGGCGCGTTTGCTTACATATATGGTGATTGTAAAGGAGGAAAGAGACGCCTACTTCTGCAGCCCTTAAGAGAGCATGGCGCAGAACGCGCGTTTGTTCTCCGCCGTGGGTTCACTCCCCGTGAAAGCGTGCGTCCCTCGCGCCCTTTCACGCGCACATACAGCGTTCGGCGCGCGGCGACGATTTCATCTCCATTGACGTCATACGGAACCTCACGGCGACGGCTACGGCGACGCCGACGGCAGAAATCTGCTTTGGAGTGTCCATATAATTACCCGCCGTGGTTGCTCAGTGGCTATGGTGTTGGGCTGCTGAGCACGAGGTAGCGGGATCGAATCCCGGCCATGGCGGCCGCATTTCGATGGGGGCGAAATGCGAAAACACCCGTGTACTTAGATTTAGGTGCACGTTAAAGAACCCCAGGTGGTCCAAATTTCCGGAGTCCCCCACTACGGCGTGCCTCATAATCAGAGCTGGTTTTGGCGCGTAAAACCCCATAATTTAATTTTTTTCCATATAATTGCTATCGCAATAAAAAAAGTTGCAGTGGCTTAGCTCGGCTATGCCAGGATATACGTAGCGTTAGCAAAGGTTCAGCTGATTATTCTTAGCTTATTCTTAAGATAAGATTATTCTTATGAGTCGAGTCAAGCTTCTCCGTTCTTCTGCGCTGTTGAGCAGCATTTGCGCTCTCCTTCTCCATGGCTATACCACACTGGCAAACGCCAGTCAGAAGCGCAGCGGCTCCAGCGCAGTGTGAGATGGCGACTGCACAGCGAGCGCGCGCCGGCGCCAGTGCGTCTACCACGGCTACGACGTCACTCCTCTGGAATGCGCAGACCGGCGGCGGTGAGTCGCGTGCGGCGGCGGCGGAGTGCGCGAGAGGTGCCGGCTCCGGTGGCTCCGGTGCGCAAGCCGTGTGACATCACTGATCCTTGCGCATGCGCAGCACGGCTCTTGATGTGCCGCGCGAAACGGGCTTGGCTAGGCCAGTGTAGCTAACGCTACAAAAATCACGATGTGCTTTCTTGTCGAACTTATGTTTATATTTTATGCATTACTGGCCCCTAGGCAACTATGTATGTTGGTTGTCTGAAATAAAGTGTCTTCTCTTGTAAAAAAAAAAGCGCGCAGCTCGGACGGCGCGGGAACCGGCGGGAACATTCTGTCAGAAAGTGAGAATGCGCATGCGCCATGGATCGCGCGGCCGTGAAGTTGCGCTCCCACACACAGAGATGGCGCTAGTCTCCCGTTACATACGTTTGCTTGCTCGACGGCGTCAACTGTGTCTCCCACATGTACCGCAACGGGAATGCCGCCGCACCGGGCAGTGCCCGTGTTTGTGTTAGCCCACAAGAACGCGCCTATATGCCGCTGAGCTATACAGACGCGCGCGGTGAGGCGGCTGCCTGGCCACTCGTCACATACGTCGGTCCGTAAAGTGTCCACATATCTATAGGGCACCGCAGTAGAAGTGCGCCATACTCAACGTTCCCTGTCTCGAAGAGCAGCACAGTTCTAAGAACATTACTGACGTGCCGTCTGTTACGGAAGAGTAAATAACCTGCGCGCGCGTCATGCATGTAGCACCCAGGCTCTAACGCAATCGCGTTCAATGCATGCAAGTCTGATTACGCCCGCGAGTTTAACAGGCCGGGTAAATACTTTACTTTTTAACAGGCCGGGTAAAACGTTGCAGTGGCTTAGCTCGGCTATGCCAGGATATACGTAGCGTTAGCAAAGGTTCAGCTGATTATTCTTAGCTTTCCTGGTTGTCTCCTACGCTCAACCGCTAATTGCCAGGCAACTACTTCGGGATCCAATGAGTCAAGCTTCTCCGTTCTTCTGCGCTGTTGAGCAGCATTTGCGCTCTCCTTCTCCATGGCTAACTGGCAAACGCCAGTCATAAGCACAGCGGCTCCAGCGAAGTGTCAGACGGAGACTGCACAGCGAGCGCGCGCCGGCGCCAGTGCGTCTACCACGGCTACGACGTCACTCCTCTGGAATGCGCAGACCGGCGGCGGAGTGCGCGAGAGGTGCCGGCTCCGGTTGCTCCGGTGCGCAAGCCGTGTGACATGACTGATCCTTGCGCATGCGCAGCACGGCTCTTGATGTGCCGCGCTAAACGGGCTTGGCTAGGCCAGTATAGCTAACGCTACAAAAACACTTTTTAGTGTTTTTTTTTTTTCATTGATTCCAAGCTATCATTTAGAGCGATATGTGGAGCGCCTCGCTGTTTAGAGAAAGAGGGCAGAAGGCACAAAAACTTATCGACTTCGTCTATAGAAAGCTAGCGAGCACGCGATACTTATTTGCTCCTTTGCTCCCGGTTTCCAAACTGGCATGCAGTGACCTGCGTCTTTGTTCTAACAATTTTATAAAAGATCTACAGCTCACCGCAGTTTTCTGGTGCGCATCATTCAACAAAAACATCTGGAAACACTGTTTGCCTGGTTTGTACTCGACCGCCAGTGAAAGTTCATGACTTGGCAGAAGCTTGTTTCTGCGATGGCGATTATACATCATTATATATATCATCATCAGCCTATATTTATGTCCACTCCACGACGAGGGATTCACCCGGCGATCTCGAATTACTCTTGTCTTGCGCTAGCCGATTCCAACTTGCGCCTGCACATTTCCTAACTTCATCACCCCACCTAGTTTTCTGCCGTCCTCCACTGCGCTTCCCTCGTCTTGGCATCCATTCTGTAACTCTAATGGATGGATGGATGAATAACTTTATTAGTGTCCTTGAGGGCGCGTGCTAGCGCGCAGCGGGCCGTTCCCACGTCGGGACAGAAAGGCCGAGCCTCTCCGCCGCGTCGCGGGCCCGTTGGACAGCCCATAACTGTTCTTCGAGGTTGGGGCTGCGTAGAACCGCATCCCAACGTGATGAACTGTTGCTTTCATCGCCGCGTAACGCGGGACACCGCCAGAGCATGTGAGGTAAGCTCGCTAAGTCATTGCATAGTGCGCATGTGTTTGTTGTCTGAATTTCGGGGTACATTGTAACTCTAATGGTCCACCGATTATCCGATCCTACGCATTACATGACCTGCCCAGCTCCATTTTTTTCCTCTTAATGTCAACTAAATATCGGCTATCCCAGTTTACTCTCCGATCCACACCGCTCTCTTGTCTCTTAAAGTTAGGCCTAAGATTTTTCGTTTCATTGCTCCTTGCGCGGTCCTTAACTTGTTCTCGCGATTCTTTGTTAATCTCCAAGTTTCTGCCCCATATGCTAGCCCCGGTAGAATGCAATGACTGTACACTTTTCTTTTCAACGACCGTGGTAAGCTACCAGTCATGATTTGACAATGCCTGCCGCATGCACTCCAGCCCAATTTCATTCTTCTGCAAATTTCCTTCTCATGATCAGGTTCCCCTGTGAGTAATTGACCGAGATAAACGTACTCCTTCACAGACTCCGGAGGCTGACTGGCGATCCTGAATTCTTGTTCCCTTGCCAGGCAACTGAACCTTATCTTCGTCTTCTGCACGTTAATCTTCGACCCCACTCACACCCTTTCTCGGTTGAGGTTCTCAATCATTTGTTGTATTCGTCCCCATTGTTGCTGAACAGGACAATGTCATCTGCAAACCAGAGGTTGCTGAGATATTCGCCGTTGATCCTCACTCCTGGATGCCAGAAAGGGGTCAGGCAAGGAGACACAATCTCTCACTCCATGCTTAGAAGTATTCATGCTCTTAGACTGGGAAGGAGTGAGGATCAACGGCAAATATGTCAGCAGCCTCCGGTTTACAGATGACATTGTCCTGTTGTTCAGTATTGACATGGTCCATTGTCCTGACCAGCAGTGTTCTGTTCAGCTGATCCAGCTGAACGCATGTAGCTCTAACGAATGCGATCTTGCGGTGATATTGCGGCGATCTTGCGATTCGAGTAAAAAAATGTCACAGTTTCGCCCTAAGGGCGAAGCAATGAATGCGATAGCAACACAGCAATGTCATACGAAGTAAGGTGAGCTGCTTTGGTAGCAACAACACGCAGAACTGTTGTCGACGCCATCGGCATTTTGCCCGCGTTAGCTCAAAATGCGTGCGGCGTTGGTGACTGTTGCTGGAGCCTCTGATATAAATAGGCACTTGGTGCCGCAGCTAAACGTCGCCTCCCTTCCCTCCCCCTCCCCCACGGCCTCTCGCGCGTCTGAAGAAGGCGCGTTTGCTCTACATATATGGTGATTGTAAAGGAGAAAAGAGACGCCTACTTCTGCAGCCCTTAAGCGAGCACGGCGCAGAACGCGCGTTTGTTCTCCGCCGTGCGTTCACTCCCCGTGAAAGACGCGTCCCTCGCGCCCTTTCACTCGCACATACAGCGTTCGGCGCGCGGCGACGATTTCATCTCCAAATGACGTCATACGGAACCTCACGGCGACGGCGACGGCAGAAATCTGCTTTTGAGTGTCCATATAATTGCTATCGCAATAAAACAAGGCAGCGGGCATGCGCCAAGTATTCCTTTAAGTATTCTAGAATATAAACATCCGACAAAATATCTTAACGCGACTTATACACATGACACACCTTTAACACAGAGGTCGAGACCACGGTGTTAGAAGTATATTAGGTGTACGAACGGCGCCTCCGGGAAGGGAGAAGTTTGGTCCGCATTTTGTGCAGCAGGCCCGAGATGGCGCCACAGTACCCGTGGCCAAGGCTAGAGTCACTGGAAAAACAGAGTACCGCAAAGGTACGCGGCATGCCGGCAACATTGGGTGGCGGCGGCCATGTTCCTTCCAGACCGCCGACGCGCTGTAGCGGTGCCAGCGTGCATTGAGTAGCGTTGACTTAACTGACGGATTTCCCCCCTAGATTTCGAGTCCCGTTTCGCGAAACTGGATTATTTTTGTGTTTTTCTTCAAGTGGATGCCACAAGTGACATCAGGATATCGACGGAAATGAACGTACTGCGCGTAAGCGACGGAATGTATAAAATGTGCGGCGATGGTTCCGATGCTCGCGAACCGATGTTCTACGTGTCGCTTTTGGACTTCGTCTTGCGTCAAGTGCTATGTGCAGAGCTGCTGCAAACATACTTGTATGCGCCCAGTGAATTCGCTTGAAACGTCTTTTACATGAAAACTGGGCCCTGAGGTTGTGTTTGCGCTAAAAACGCAGCTTGACAGCCGATGGAATATGCAGTGGGTGTTCAGGTTGCCTTCATAGTGCTCGTTCGCGTCCTTTCGAAGTACAAAAGCAAGCAAATGTAAACAGCTTACTGCTGCGCTTGTTTATCTGTATAATCGGAGCGAAGTGTAAGCAGTAATTTTTATGTAGATTTATAAAGTTGCCTGTCACGTATCAGTGATAAAACGCCAGCAGCCTCTGCAAGCAAACTTCGCGTCTTGCGGCTATTGGCGTGTTTGCGAATGCGTGCTTGTAATGTTCTCGTCGATTTGTGAAATAAGCTCTCTGAAGGTAACGTTGTAAACGACTGGTTAACAGCTTTTAATTCACGCGAAACTCAAGCAGGTATCCGCATACGGCTATAAAGGATGTGTACGAATGTTTTTTTTTTTTATACCTTTGATAATACAACCTTTTAGCGCACTTATTTCCAATCTGTTACTGTGTTCTGGAGTATTGTGTTGACATTGCCAGTACTAAACAGTGGTGTGGTTTTCCTATATTTATTTTCGATCATGCTCCTTTTATTGTATACCCTTTATGTGAATCGGGTCATTAACACAAAAAGACGTTTTCGAAAAAAAAAAAAAGTTGCGAAGACACGGTAAAAACTAGGTTTCTGAAACGGAATTGTAACATTGAGCACTTCTATTTTTTAAATGATGTTCTTGTCGCTGCACTCACGGCATAAAAAGATGTATGAGGCTGTTTATAGAGGTGCTGTGCCAGTTGACAAGCATTCGTAATCATGCTGTAGCAGGTTTGCAATAAAAATTACTATTTTACAGCCTCCCTGTATAAGGGACACCATACCATTTGTCCCCGAATTGCTTCATGCTGTCAGCAAAATTCCCATTTTCAGAACAGCATGCAGTCACAAAGTAAGATGTGGAGGCAAGCAATATTTCACAACAGTCATAACAACAATTTATTTCGTCAAGCATGACAACTGCATACCGGTCTTCCGATTCGACTCTTGGTTTCTCAAAATCATCAGGAATGAAATGGTCCTATAGTTTGTCCATGGAGAAAACAAAGAAAAATAGGAATGTTAATAAACCTACCCTGTGACAGCGCTTAAAATATCTAAAGTGTAAGTAGTCCCAAAAAGAAAAAAAAAAGAGTCAGGAAATCTATAGAAGACATTTTTAAGCAACATTTTCTGTATAGACCTGGTGCTTGTTTAAAACACATTATTCATGGGAACCGCCTCCTTTTACTCTGTAGCACAACATGCTCACTTGAAATGCATGTTTGTTGTTTCCATCGAGCCGCGCGAATCAAGCACTGCAGCTTGCTTGACATGTATGTACGTTTTCTTCAAACGCGGTGCGCAAACCGAATGAAACACTGGAGAGCTTGCTAGAAAGTTCGTAGGGCGGTGTTTTCAACAGCACTAAGTGACCTTGAAACATAGGTACGGGGCATTTTTCAATAGCGTAAAACAAAGCGAGCCGCGCGAACCGAACAGTTTACTGGAAACAATAGCGCAAAGCAGAGCGGGCCGCGCGAACCGGAGACCTTACTTGAAAGATAGGTACTGGGCGATTTTCAATAGCGTGAAACAAAGCGAGCCACGCGAACAGAACAGCTCACTCAAAACCACGTGTGCTAGCTACATAGTGTTCAATAGCCGCACCCAGAGCGATGAGCGCGAACTGGACAGGTAAAGTTTAGCGGTCACACGCAAGTACAGTCACTTGAAAGCAATAACTGTCCAGCAAACTAGTTATTCAAGAAACTTACCTCGCACAAGCTGGTGTTCTTCGAGGGCGCGAAGTTTTTGCGGCCAATTCTGTGGAGCCACGCAGAACGTCGTTCACCGTCGTCCTTCCAGCACGGAATAGAGAAAAATGCCTTCCCGGACTCCGTTTGGTTGCTACACCTGAAGGCGCAGCAACCAGGCATGATGATGGGTTATTTCTGACGCCTGTGTTCGCAAGCGCAACGCAAGCGTTGAACGAAACGGCGAAGTGCTCTCCGTGCACGGTGCATACGCTACGGGTTCGACGTGCCAACTGAAAGGGCTTGGAAGAAATATGGCGGCAAAAGGTCACGTGACACGAGCGCCCCAATCACCGGTGGCCGCGGCAGGCGGCGGCGCGCGGAAAACAAATGCGATACTCTAAAATTTTTCCAGTGACTCTAGCCAAGGCGAGGTATCATGCATGGTCGCTACGGGGCCGTGAACGCCGCTCGAAATAAATAAAAAAAGTCAGCCTTCACGCTATAACGAGCGCAAAAACATAAAAATGGCGAAGAAATACGACATTTTGACGATACCATCGTAGATATCTGTTGAATATGTTCAGTTCGCCACCTAGAAGGTTCGCGATAGGAGGATGCCTTCGCATTCGGACATGTGAAATTGTGCACCTCCACCAGACGTCACGTAGTAATGACGCTGATGTAAACAGTCGTAAAACTGTGTATGACGTAACTGATTCTTTATTGGGCGAACCTGTGCCCACAAAAGCAAGCTACACTCGTAGCACAACGAAAGCGGCGAACACAGTCGGCGATCATCGAAAATCTGATCAGCGGCGAAACGAGTCGGCTTTTATATAAAGTCATCGAAGGTTCCAGATTAATCCCTGGTACCCGCGTGTCTTCCAGAGGCTCTATTCTGGACACGCAGGGCGGCTGCACGGCCGCCATTATCCGCCATCTTGGCTGTCTTATTGGCTGTCCAGAGGTCACGTGTTTTGAAATTTGTGCCGGGAAACGGAAGTTTTGCAAAATGCAATTTTGCGTTTTCGTCAGAATGACGAAACCTGACGTGGAGCTGTAAACTTTATCCACCACCTGAGGGCGGTGCAAGTGTCGTCCTACGAGGAGTGGATTAGGCCGGCAACTGGATTGGCGGATTCCGACAGGGCCATCCTGGACTCGCTCTTGGGTTTCGCCAAGGACACGCAGCTTCTAGGACGGCTCTAATTTCTCCTTCCCTCTCCCCTTCCTATTCCACATAATAGGCCTTCGAGCCATCCTCCAATAAATACATTTTCATCATCATCATCATCGACTAATACTTTTTTGTGGTCCTTGGCACCTCTATTGCGACTTTAGCGCTTTAAAAAGAAAGTGGACGGTAGTGTGCAGAAGCCCGTGGAATGCATCTGCAATTTCGCGAATATGTGGTGGCGTTCCAAGATAGCCGGCATGTCAGCTTGTTCATTGGCTGAAAGAATATCCCGTGAGGAGCGTCACAGGAAGGGCCGTTTCGTAAACGTCAATTTGACGTTGCGTGACGTTGCGCTGGGCCGCCATTGCAGAGATTTTCCGCCATAATTTGTGGTGCGACGAGCCACGCGAATTATGGTAATGAGCGGCCATATGCAATGTCAGTGGAGTGGCATGCCTATCACCGCGTTTCCCTGTCATTTCGGGCCATAAAAAACTTTTATTCACAACGCGTGCTCATAGTATTTGCATCGCTCTCGGGTGGTGTTGGCATTTGTATTTTGCACCATCATTTTTATTAAAAACCGTTTATTTGAAATAATATTGGTTGAAACTAGCAAACTTTCTGAAACATTTTGCACTTTTCACTATTGCGTTTGTATTGTAATCAATATTAATACCTTTTCGCGTCATCAAAGGCTATGACAACGGTGACTTTTTAATTTAAAAAAGAAATGTACGCAAGACGGCCCCTTGAAGTTTCCTCTCGCGGTGTGAGTAAGCAGCGAAGTGCACAAGAGATGGCAGTGCCGGCGCTTGCGTCGCTCAAGCGGATACCAGTGGCGTGCGCAACGCTATCGATGATATTCGGCCGCTTCTCAGCCAGACGAGTCGGGCGGAGTCACTTGCGGTTCACGAGGTAGCGATAACGCGGCCAAGAGCGTGCGCTGATCATCACTGGCAGGTCGCGTATGTTGTCTCAAGGTAGAAAGCAAGCGCGTGGGCGCCAATATAAGGTGACTCATTCCGTTTCCCGAGGACACGCATCCTAGCTAATGAAGCAGACGACAGCCTGCGCGCATGCAGACGACGGAAGCGAGAAACGATTTTGATGGAATAATCGTACGCTTTGAGCTAGCTGCTTTATTTTTACTGGGGAGGAAAACTGTTTTGCTTTATCAACCACGCTAGGTTGAATGCCTACATTACAGTTTCTTAGGCGAAACGTCAAATTTGCGTCACGTTACGAAAGAAAACGGGGCCAGCAACGCCATTTTGTAAGCGTCGCGCGTACGTCACGCTTCGAAGAAAATGGCGGAATGTCCAGAATAGCGGCTCAGAAAGTTCTAGACAATTCGCGTCGCTCATACAATCAGATTACATGAGCGTCAGTGACAAGAGACAACGGATAGAAGCTTCGATAACTTTCGAGAAACTTCCCATACATGCAGGCGGGTCCTGTGCCTAGCGATAACGTTTAACAGCCGGCGAAAAGCGGTCACCGGTGAAAGGATAAACATGTACACGCGTCAATATTAACATATGACAATGACGTCGCGTTGATATATGACAGAAGTTAGTTCTGTTTGTAGAAGTAATGCTTGCCTAGTTAGACAAATATCACGTATTAGCCGTAGTATTACAGCAGCAAAACGTACTGTCGATTGCCGACTCGAAGTGCTTCTCGCACACGTAGCCAGTCGACTGCAGCACGCGGTCCTTGCGCGGAATCGCATGGCGCCATATCTTCAGGCGGTCCGTTTCTCGGGGTGCAGCAAAAAGCGACACTCTTTCAGTGCAGGTCTCGTAGCCAGATTTGCACCGTGGCAAAAAAACACTTCTTGCCCATTTCACGGCTTGCTCACACGAAGAGCACAGCTAGTCATCGTACACAAAGAATGAAAACAAGGGCGCAACGTGGCGACAACTGCTTCGACTAGACGGCGACCGGTCGTCCACAAAGCGGAGGTACCGAAGTTCGACGCAGCGAGTGCACGGCGACGGCGCTCCGTCGCTCCACCTGTACTTCTAACACCGTGGTCGAGACTACAACATATTCTTATCTGACGACAGCCGTTGCCACGTTTCAGGAGATGCGATCAGAGAACTACTCGCATGATGGCGGCGCATACCCGACAAAAAGCTTGCGCGTGCGGGTGAAGGCCGATAACGTCGTTCTATTAGCCAAGACGTATAATTTGTTCATCCCATTTAACGCATTCATATATTCCATCCGAAACACCGCCCTCAGGTAACTGCATTGTGGAGCACACAAATAATGATCTCTTTCCGTGTTGCCCGTCGGTTGCGAGGAACGTAGTACTAAGGAGTACGGGTGTGCAAATAGTGCGAGCGAATCGAGTGGAATATTCGAATGCTTTTCGAATGATGAACAGCCGTTATCACAGTTAATATAAAACCATATTCGCATCCCAGTATTCTTAAAGCCAGCGAGTTTCTGTCATTACATAGTACGTTATGAAGCACTGTTTATTAAAAACACAGATGGTGCATTAGAAGCAAACCAGTAGTTTCTTCGCAAGCACAAGGCTCTTCAAAGAGAGTGCGAATGATCGCTGTAAAGCCTGTAGAGTATGGCTACCTAAGTGGCATAGCCTGCTCCGCTACGCAAGTTCACATTTGCTTGATGTCTTGTTATGCCCGCGGGGGTCAAAGTTTACCGTACTTTTGCTCCAACTTTATATTTATTTTGGCGCAGTTGATGTTTTGAAATATTCGGAAGGTATTCGAAAAAAATATTCTCATTCACGAATAGTGAAGATTCGACTTGAAGACCGAATCCAATAGGAGTCTACTCGATTCGTTATTTGGAAGTTTCGAGTATTCGCACATGTCTACTAAGAAGTATAATTTTTTTTGTTTTCATACATTACATGCGCAACATGCGTAGAAATTACCGCATAAAAAATAGCCACTGCAGACAAAACACAGCAAAAACATGATAATGCAACCTTGTTTTCTGTGATATATATATATATATATATATATATATATAATGTGGGCTTTTTTAGAGCACGGATAAAAAGCAGGTTAGATTTTATTCGAAAGAACGCGACTACAATAATGAGAACGTAACCGGGCAGGTCTCGTTCAAGGCCAAGATGGTCCCGTGACTCTGTCGTGAGCACTATGAGAAGGTACAGCAAAATCATTTTTGAGCAACGATTACTTGTCGCGGAATTCGAACTCGAAGCGTTATTCGGGCCGGTTGTCCGAACACTAAAATTTCCCAATCGAATCAGATAAGCAATCGACAAAAAATCTACCCTCGAATGTTCGATCAAATATCCAATAATTTATAATTGATAAATAAAGTGAAATATAAAGTTCGCGTCCAGTCAGGTTGGTCCAGTCCGGGGAGGCTTATTTGGATTAGTACTAAAAACATCATTCCAGGTGTCCGGTGTGCCATGGCAATAACTGTAGTGAAAACAGGAGAAAAGCACGTCACGAGGCACGCGTTTAGTACTGAGCTGTAGAGAAGTGTGCTATTACGGCACCACGCATTGTCCTAAAGGGGTGCAAATATGGTGACGCTAGCCATAAATTGCTTTGCCTAAATCAGTGCGAGAAATTCGCACATTCCACAAAAGCGAGGCATTTTCTTGTCAGTGTATCTCGGAGCAACATCTTAAGGATGGATAGCTCGAAAGTGGTGCTAGTCTTAGGATCTCCGCTAAGCAGACATGACTTCACCACTGCTCGACTTGAATTTCGCAATTGAATGTGCCCTAAACTGAAATAAAAAATCACAGCATATGCACGAAGTGAATGATGATGCGTGGGCGAAGCACCGGGGGATCATTCAGGTAAACCACAGCCACGGACGAGAGATAAAGAGAGCGCGCGTCGGGAACGAGAGAGAAAATTACACCATCTTCCCGTAGGGGAACCCTGAGTAGTATGCGAAGCAGCCATGGGGTCGACTCAAGGTAATTTTATCAGATGTATAAACTTGGACATGCAGCAGCACCAGCAACGCGCAGAACTGTTGTCGACGCCGTCGGCGTTTTGCCCGCGTTCGCACCGAACGCGCGCAAAGTGGAACCGGAACGCCATCTAGTGACACTTCATAAAACTACAGGTGGCTACGGACACACAACGCCATCTATTGAGCAATTCATAAACTAGAGGTGGCTACATACTACTACTACTACTGCTACTACTACTACTACTACTACTGCGTTCGCACCGAACGCGCGCAAAGTGGAACCGGAACGCCATCTAGTGACACTTCATAAAACTACAGGTGGCTACGGACACACAACGCCATCTATTGAGCAATTCATAAACTAGAGGTGGCTACATACTACTACTACTACTACTACTACTACTACTACTACTACTACTACTACCACCACCACTACTACTACTACTACAGAGGAGGGAACGACCCACACCCTAAGGAGCTACGCCCCTAAAAAAGTTGGTTAGTGAATATTGTTATATATAGCTACTTGGAGGATGCGATTTCTCATACAGGCAATTTCCGACCCTGCAGAAATCAACCTGGAAAAGCGGTACAGCAGCGGTACCTCATTACGCCTTTTCTTTTTTTCTGTTTCAATTGAACGGAATGTGGTGGTATAACAGTAATAATGAGTTAATTGATCACAGTTATATGCAAGAACGTCACGACTTACACGAACAGCTTACTGCGATTAACAGCGCGTGAGTGTTCCGGCGTAGAAGGAGAAAATATTTTAATAATGTTGACTGAAGCATGGTCCGCATAATATAATGTTAAGCACCCGTTACAGCGTTCGGCAAGAAATGCGTTGTTCAAGTTGCGACGTCCAAATTCGATCCTTGACAAGTTTGCGCAAGGGCGTTGCTAGCAGTTGCAGTGGCAGGTCCCGACTCGCTATCCTACCCGTTTTCGTAGCTCGTTACCGACTACGCTACGGTATTGTGAAATGTAAACTGGTGAGACAGACAGCTGTCAACTTTCGACGATAGAACCAGAGGCTCGTGCCGTGATGTTGCGACTATTCATTCCATTTTCCCTTCTTTCGTGAGCATGTTATGCAAACTGGCCTAGCCCCGCAATATAACGGTGGCGCGCAGACTTCCCGAGCCAACGACAAAGGGTTAAAAGGCAAATATTACGAACACTTCAAACATAGCACGGCCCCTGGGCGGGATCACGGAACGTTCGTATTCCTTTCAGCGCTTTCAGCAGTCACTCCACCTACGTTATCGCTGGGATCGGCCAGCCGTGTGCCCTGGACAGTAAGAAAAGTAATTAACAAAGGAACAGAATCGAACGAAAGGAACGCTCACATTACGCCGGCTCTTGTCACGTGCTCGCGAGTAACCCAATATATCCACGCACAGAGAAGGAACCCTTTTGAAACCGCGTTCTCGGGAGAGAGGTTGTAAGCACCTGCGTCCATCGAGTAGCGAAGCTAGTTGCCCACTGAGTCCCACGTGGGTACGCGCGATAGAAAGATCCGTGTATGTTTACACTCGACCGCGCCTTCATTCTTTGCTGTGTCCTTTTGTCAAGTTCAGCTCTACGCCGATGGTCTAACGAGCTCCCCTAGGCCATAGGGTGTCATGGGTTGCGTACGACGAATTCGATTGCGCCTCCAGGAGCAGACAGAGCAAGCTGTTTGCACCGTCCAAGGAAGCCTGAGCTCACAAGTTCAGAGGTCCGTTGGGATGGAAGAATGAGGGCGACAGTGAATGACGGCTATCCGCTTACCGTTCGCGTCTCAGAAGGGCAAGCAGAGCGTCGACGACGACATGCTCACTCACACACAGAAAAAAAAAAAAAGCCGCGGTTTATCGCGAGTCGGATAAAAGCGAGCAGGTATCACACCGTATCACCGCTATATAGCAACGGAATGTGACTCACAGCTATAAAAGACAATGCGTTCTTTGTGCAAGCGTCATAGCGACGTTTATCAGTGAATGCCAGGCAACGTATAACACCGTTATTGATAGCACATCTATAGCAGCATATGCCACTGCCTAACATTTGCTCATCGGCAGCCTTACCGATAGAAAAACGACGGAGTTACATCGGCGCTTCGTTGTTACTGTCGAAATCACTCGTTCTCAATACACTGCCACACGATTTGATCACGTGCGTGCGATGACGCGCGATACACTAGTTTGTCGCGTCGCAGCCTATATATAGAGCGAAGCCACACGGCGCTGTGGGTATCGTGACACTTTATTCATTGTGTGAATCATTTGCTTTTCGAGAAGCAATACTTTGATATTGAGAGACTACTTGCCCATTATGAAAGAAAATGGAAATGATTACATGTAGCCCCCCCCCCCCCCCCCCCCCCGTAAAAAAGAGAGAGAGAAATGGCCCAGTGGTGTTAGTGTTAAACGACGTACAGTCGCATGCATTACCACGAGAGAGGAAAAACGGGAGGTACGGCAAACCCCGTTTCTGCGAGTCCGTGGAAATGTACTACAGTTTCGGCACGTCGAAGCCGCTGAAAAAAAAAAATAATAAAATCCGCCTTCGAAAACGCGGCTAAATGTAAAACGCGGTACAACCTAGGTGGAACAGCTGATTTTCTAACGCAAAGCCTGCATTGCGGAAAAAAAAAGCGCCCAAAAACACGTCGAAGAAAGAACAATGTATACACACACTGCGCTAGGGCGCTAGGAATACACAGTTATTTCAACATGTGGGAACGCCAGGGCATTCCCACCGGAGCATTGCCACCATAGTCCCCATTTCCCGATGTCACCAGACCTCCTGGGAGCAGCAGCTGATGGATATCGCGGTCGCCAGCCAGGAATGGTCGGTAGACCATGCCGAGGAGATGGAAACCATCCTGTGTAATGCCGGACTATACGCGGCACATCACACGCATGTAAACGTTTACGTCACATAGGTCATTCATTCATTCATCATTCATTCATTGAGCGTTATTTGTCTCGTCCCGTTTTTGAACACCGCCTTCCACAATGCAATGTTACCAACTCGCTCCCACCTTTCAGTTCTGGTAAATATGTGCAAACAGGATTTTCTTTCAGAGAGTCTATGGAGAATGTTGAAGGAAAGGCTATTGTATACAAAACGCACGGAGATAAATGCACGTAAAAATACAGGCAGAAGCCGAGATAAGTGTGCGCTTGCTTGATGCGCAATTTGTGCGGGTGCGATGACACTCTAGGGCATCTTATCTGTTACTGTCCATCCTTCGACACTCAACGACGTACGCTACAAGCTAAACTCAACCTGTTAGATAACGGAGCGCTCTCGGAATAAAATGTCCTTGGACCAGGTCCCACTCATTTTGCACGCAAAAGGCCACAAAAGCCCTTTTACACTTCGTGAAGAATACTGGATCGTACGAACGCTTGTGACAGCGAAGATTCCTCTGCGACTGACCGATTCTATTATTTTTCTTTTATCTATTCCTCCCATTTCCCCTCCCCAAGTGTAGGGGAGCCAACCGGGCACGTCCTTGGTAACCTACCAACCTTTTACTCTTCATTTCTCTCTCTCTCTCTCTCTCTCCGTACTTTCACGTAATAGCTTTCTCTTCGAGCATGACTCAAGTAGACCGCGAGAAACTTCCCCAGAGAATATTAACCAGCTTTCGCCTAATAAGGCTCCTGATAGGTGCTGGCATGTGGAACAATTCTTCCGTTGTATTGAACATATGTTCCCCTCTACGTTTGAACCACTCACTAACTTCATGGCTTGCGATAGGTGACTACAGTTGTTTGACGCTTCTAAATTCTGATTTAGGCATGAGAAAATTAACGTATAACCTATAGTAGCGTTTATGAAAAGATGAAACGGTAATCCCACAACTTCCGGATAGTTCAGCAAACCCATGACTAATTGCAGTAGTACTAATACTTGGCCAAGTTTGTACACAGTTATTCTTGATGCAATGGCACGACAAAGACGATGACACGAAGACACATGAAATGTGCACCACAAGCGCCAACTTCCCAATAAGTTTATCCCGGAAACGACACACGCATATCCTCAAAATCCGCCCAATAGCGTTAAGTTCCCCCTGCCGATAATCATTAATACGTGGTTTTCTACGCGTGCCACTAAATGTCAGTGTTTTAACCATGTCCTTTTAGGAAGTCAAATTTGCTTTGCGATAAATGAGTTGATGGAGTGCCTATCTCCCTCGTTTTTTGATAAAAAATGCCTGGACAATTTGACTTATTATCGTGTACCTCTCTCTCTTTAAGGGCGTTGTGCGGTCTAGGTCTGGATTACAGCCGCATCTCTTGCAATGGTCCTCCAAGTGACCGCCGCATTGGTTGCGCACATTCAAGTTGTATTCTCTAGCCTTAATTGTCGTCGAGATACATACTCTGCCGCAGCTTAGTGGAATCCTATATACTACACATGAAATGCATTTCAACATGACAGAGGGACATTCTTAAAACGAGACAGCAGGGGCGTCTCAGGGGAACCCGGGGCCTAGGTTACTAGGTTAAGGAGAACACGATCTCAGTAGAACTTGTGGTATTCTGTAACAAAATTAAAGCACAAATTTATGCCAATCTCGCACCATCTTCTAGCGCCAGTCAGCCCCTGTGGAGAAGTATTCCTACAGCAGTTAAAACGCGTGCAGTTGCAACGAGCAACGAGCAACGGTAGGAGGTTGCAGGCATGCGAACCGAACCGTTACCGCGGGACAGTCTCCCCGAAATGTGTTTATTCTAATTTCTTAAAAGAAACGGGAGGGTGTACTGCAATGGTGATGTCATTCCTTGGTTACGCTCGATCATCCTGCGCGATCTCGCCCCGAGAGAATTTCATTGGTGTGACTCGCTTCTTCCCTCACTGTCCGACGCCAATTTAAATTGTTTCATGGGCGCTCGTGACGTAGTGTGGCCGCGTCGATCCCACCGATATTCGTAGTTCGATATGTGGTATGTCTCACCGGGCAGCACTTCTTAAAAAGTGATCAGTACAAACTTATTTAGTGTTATTCTTTTGGGTCCGTTTAAGTTAGGCTATCACTGGACTGTACAGCCGGCCTCGTTTAATTTGCGTGTTTAGACTGTTGAGACGCTGGTTCCTTCAAGCTCGACTGGCGTTACTACTGGGTAGCGTGGCGTTCTCGGCAGACTGCAGGCGTCCGGTGGACCATGGCGACCAGGCAGGGGCAAGACGATTTCTTAGTGCGAAACTTGCACAGTTCATTTCATGGATGATGAAGGTTAGAAAAGAGAAGCGAATGATTGGGAAATACATGGTGGGGCCGCTTAAATAGGCCCGCTAACATCGTAGGCGGGATTTCGCTCACGTCAACGTCACGTGACAGGTACTGAGTCCAGTCGGGGGTTCGGCAGCTGCTCCCTCTCCCCTAGGCGACGTTTCTCGGGCTTGCCTCCGCCAGCGGCGACTTGAGGCTTCTGTCATGCACCGCTCGCTCTCTGGGCGCACGTACGCAAAGGGCCTGGTAAACAATGCCACACGAGGCCCCGGTGGCACAAAGTTCGGGGAAGGCGGAACCTCTCGCCTGCTGGGCGCACACACAAAGGGGGCCATAAATCACTGCGACTCACCCGCCAGATTGAGGATCACTCGAGACAAACATAGCAAATCAGGGATTCATCCTCCGTTGGTTTAGGCATGGGCCTCCGATAATTCCCCCTGCACGGGGCGTCACATGTCAATCGTAACAAGACTTAGTTGGGTGTTCAGCTTTTCACTGTGAGAAATTCAATTGTTGTTCACTAACACCTTGCACCACGCGGAGGGCCTGCGCGGTCGGGGTGGTTCGGGATGATTTTCTTCTCCATGGACGCCAACACCCACGCCGACGCCAACGCCGGATTTTCTGCGACACGGGGCCCTTAACGCTATCAGGTTAAAACCGCTGGAGAACACGTTGTTAAGAGGACAAGCGAAACAAAATCGATCGACTGACGTGGTACTGACATAAGGAGACTGTAGATAAAAAATCACCGCCCAAACACTCCGTATAGATGGTTAACCAGCAAACCTGAAACGTGCGGCCCCGGTGTTTATCACTGGATTAATCCCGACGGTTCATTAAAATCTTTCTCAATTATTGGTTACGTCTTTGTATTTCTTAATAAGGTTACACACACGTTCGGCTGCGATGGAGAGAACGACGTCACTGACGGTATGCCCGCCGTCCGCCGTTGTCGCATTGCCACTTGCGATATATATTTCAAAATTAAATTGCTTCAAAATTAAATCTGTTCGTCACGTAAGACAATGAATGGCTCATACCCCTTAAAGCTGATACCCCCGTAAACGCGGCCTCCCCATTACCACAACAGAAGAGAAGTGAAATTCTACGCCGGAATGATAGCAGCAACGCAGCCAGCTGTGTAAGACGACGACGAACGCGGGAGCAGTGGCACGAGCGCGTTCGCAACGAGCCAGCTGCGGAAGACGACGCTCGAGCCATTGCTGATGATGACAGTTTCTGCGCACATCGAACGAACGGGTTTTGGTTTCGTCTAGCCATATACAGCTTTGCTGTAAAATGTGACGTTTTAACATCCGTTATCAATGAACGGAAACAAACGAAACTATTGCTGCCGCGTCGTTCTCTCTAAATAAATTACTGCGCGGGTACCGAAAGCCTACAGGCACTCAGTCAAGCTATTTACCGGTGGCCATGTCTGTAGATGTATTTGCGTCGCATAAGCATGTTTGTAGCCGGCTGACTGAGCGTCAACACGCACCACAATCGGCCAAGCTCAGTCACGGTGCTAACGCTAAATGCTTATTGATTAGTTGATTATAACGTTGTTGAGGGGACACGGTTCTGCGTTGATGCGAGTTAAAGCGAATAGAAAACACGTGACTTCCACAGTCACTTGACATCGCGCGACTTGAGCGGTGCATAATCAAAAGCGCGAGCGCAGCGAAAGCGCGTCTATACTACTTCTCGTGCGCAGTCTATACGACTACTCGACATACCACTCTAGTCTCACGGCGACGGAAGGCATGCTACATAGCCTCCCACGCACGAAATTCTCGTAAATTTTCGCAGAAGCGCAGCCTCACAGCAGGGCCAGGCTCTCGACAGTGGAGCTTGACGTAAAGCCCGTTTGACGGCGAGGGTCACGCCATCTCTCGCAGCAGAAGCGTACCTATGGGACGGACGCAGGATAGGCACCCTGCAAGACAGCGCAGTTCGCGGCGTACAAACCGGTCGGGGCACAGCGCGGTATTGTCGTGTTCCATAACAGAATGAATGTTTCTGAAACATCTGAGCCGACGCTTTCCGTTCAGCGTCATGCGCCTTCTTTAGTCAGCAGTCCTCAAATAACCAGCGACTGCGTTTTCTGTGCTCGTAAGTGGCATCGCCGGACGTTCGCGGCATTGTTTTAAAAGTCTGTCCGAAGAGTATTAGTTAAGATGTCCTCGTCGTCATGTTAGAGACAGAAAAGTATTTAAAAAATCAAGATTAACGCAAAATACATGTCTTCTCCAGACCGTTGCCCCGGGCGATTCGACACCTCGCTCGATTCACCCCGCCGATACTTTTCATATAGGCTTCATCGCTTCTCTACTCTTGCGCTTGCCTCCAGGGCAGGCTCCTGTTACTTGAGCATCCGGTGGAGGTATGCGCCTGGGAGGGAGCTCCTGTTCACATGGAGCGGCGGTGCCTGGCTAACCGGACCAATTTACTCCCATGTCCTACTCGAGAGGAAGTTCGTTCAATTTTTTTAATTACCTTTAGTTAGCTTGATGCCTGTCGCCGACTTGCGATAGCATAATACTATTGCGCCAGTAGCACAACGCGTGGGGAGGCCCTTGTTACAAAAATCCGGATTTATATCTACCTTAACGCACCGCGAAATCTTAGTTTTTCCATTTCGCTTTCTTCAAAATGTGGCCGCAGTAGCAGTGGTCCAGCGATACGCATTGACATTTCAGTGACGTGAATGGGAACACTTCATCAATACCTCTGCTCATTAGCGCTAGAAGCGGCAAATCACTCTGAGCGCGATAAAGGGCTCGCCAGAGCACCGGAACAGTGCCACGACAGATACTCGAATACCGAACCGAGTGTTTTTCAGGACGAATTACTGGCGACTTTTTCCCGTCATTATTATTAAGATCAAACGACTGTTATGCAGTGGCCAGCAAATAACACCTCCACTGCCACGAAATTGTTTTGATATCCATATACCAAATGGGGCGGCACCACAGTACCTGGTGTTAGCCACCTGTTCGTCAATGCGGAAGGCTCGAGCGAAACGGCGGTCTTAAAAAAAAAAAAAAAACCGCATAAGAGTTGCAAGGTAATGTGAGCTAGAAAAGGTACACACGTTTGCGCAATGAAATCTTCTACGGCCACTAATCACTAAAGTTGTTAATCTTTTTTCATTTTGTTCTCGTATTCTTCGCGCACACAGAAATAACATTCGACGCGCCATCAGGTGATCGGTACAGAGCAATCTGAACACCGTCGACATATGCGAATTTCACGCCGCTCAAACGCTCGGAGACCCTTGGCGCAGACGTCTTCATGGCGCCTGCTCCATCAGGTTCTCTTGTTCTCAGGTTCTCCTGCCCACCGAGCCGAAATGGCCTGCGGCTTGTTTAGTCTGCTCGCGGAGTGGATCCGATTGAAACCCGCGACGCTGTCGACAATGGCTTGGTCGACAATGACGAGCTCTGGGAGCTCGACGTGTGGCGAAAGAGGCGGCAACAGTGATTCACGCTTGTGACGCAAGCTGATCGCGCTGCTATCGGAGGTACCCGACCGCACGAATTGCTTCTGCTCGGCGGTGTGCCAACTGTAGTGATGTACTGCCAGATCGCAGGAGGAGCACTATGCTTCCAGTCATTCAGAATCATGTGGCCGACGAATTACGTGTGGCCAACCGATGAACGACTATTGGGTTAGTACCAGTGCGTCTGACAAGAAGAAATCATGCCGTTTTGCGCGAAACAAGAGTGCAAATGCGAAACGAAACAGCGCGTGCAACAGCGCCAACTGCGCCCTGAAAGGCTGACAGTGCAAGGAGGGCGGAAACACGTGACCTTGCCGGAAGTCATAGCAGGCACCAGCTCGCGCGCAACACCTCCCAGGCTGGATGGAGCACATATAGCGCGCTCCCTCATCGCGCACCGGAAGCCGCTTTCGGCCCTTACTTAGATCGCGCGCTCTACCCAATCGAGTGCGCTCGAGCTCCTTAACTCCACGCGTTCATTGTCAATACAAGAAATAGGACCACGCCAGATTACGGGAGTAATTAATAGACGAGACACAGCTTGCTTATCAACATGCTGCAACTTTAACGAATCCGAGTACAACGTGAGACAGCGAGTAGAGCAGAAGATGTTTGTACTGTTTTTTCAGCCGTTACCTTCGCGTTCCAGTCTGCTCCCCATTTCATTATTTTGTTCTTTCGCGCCTCTCCAAGCAGGTGCGCGTGGTGTCCCATTCGGGAGAATTGCTAGACTACTGGTCTCTCTGGCTGTGTGGTGAATATGCATATGTTTAGATTATAATTATCATTGATAATAGTGCCCGCGATTTCACGCTCCGGCCCAATCTAGTACTAAACTTACCACGCTACGATTAATAATTTGACGTTATCTGGACGCGCACGCTAATTAAAAATAAGATAGCGATAGGCACGTTCCCATCAAGAAATTATAAAGATCCCGTTTGTTTATCGGCAGCCATAGGGCGGTAAACATTTTATATACATGAAAGGCGACAGACAGGTCAGCCTACCATGCACCTTAGAAAAAAGTCAAAGGCCTGCGCAGCACACGCAGCACAGTCACAGCGTAAGCTGGAGAAGCGGCTCCATAGGAGTTTAATATAAGCCAGTCGAATTCGGAAAGCACTTGAAATATATATATATACTTGCGACGGCCCCTACATTAGCATGGTTTGAAAGATGCTGAAGATGACATATTTTTTTAAGGTACAATAGCGCTTCCAGCAGCTAGCTAGCATTGGCGCACCATAAAGGGTTCCTGAACCGCCCTCTGGCTTGGTGAAAAAATTGGCCGCATATCCGCTTGCTTCACTGCAAATGACGTCGAAAAACGACAGTCTTCTGCCGCCCCTGATACGTAACACCCTGTCTTCTCCTCCCGCTCTTCCCCTGTCACTCCTCGCATGATGCATGCAATGGAGGTTTTGCTGAATTCAATTCAAATTTCCCGCGTTCACCCTGCTCTCGCGCCATCTGTTGGGACCTTTTATTACTGTTGGCTTAAAGCCGGCTACAGAGCCCCGGCTTCAATCGGCTTGTTTTTAACGCGTAGCATCTTTTCGACACCATTTCTACCGCCCTGATTTTTTCATTTCTACCGCCCTGATTTTTCATTTCAAAAAAAAAAAAAAGGAAACTTACTTTTATTTCATTTCGGAAGCGTGTCTCTAGTTGACTGGTGCTTTCCCGTCTCCTGCTGATTTTCAGTTTTTTCGCTGTTTAGCTACGGGACTTCGGTCCCCCGCCGGCAGTGATGAACGTCGACACTGCCCGGTTCTCTCCCGACCTGGCCTCGCGTTCCGCGGTGCCGTCGCGGAAGCGTAACAGTGAAATGGACGATGCTGCCAGTGACAGCACGGAACTCTACTCGGCCAGCGGAGAAGACTCCGAAGACGGCTTCGAATCCGTACGAAGCCGCAAGGCGAAGCGGAGGAGCCTCAGTACACCTTCGCCTTCAAGTACATCTACAGTGCAGAACATGAGCCGTCCTCGAGCCCCCGCCATACTCTTCATGCCGGTGGTTTCCTCGGACAATCTGCGGCATCTGAATAGGCAAGCTGTCTCCGCCTTCCTTGAAAGATTAGTTCCCAATGAAATCACCGACATAAGAATTAACACTCGCAAGAACATTCTCGCCGTAGATGTCATGCATGCAACCGCGTTTGACATCTTGCGTACAGTAACCGATCTGAACGGGATCAAAGTGCGCTCCCACATTCCTGTCGACAAGAATACAGCAACAGGCGTCATCTATGACGCAGATGTAGCAATACCGAATGAAGACTTGCCTATCCTAGTCAAAACAGCCACTCCTGATAGTACCATCATCCAGGTATCTCGGATTGGCAATTCACGGTGTGTGAAGATAGTCTTCAAGGGCGACACCATCCCATCTATTGTCAAGGTTGGCCATTTTCGCCACCCCGTGAAGCCGTTCATTCCGAAACCTCTGCAGTGCCACAAGTGCCTTCGGTTGGGTCACGTCAGAGGTGTTTGTAATCCACGCTGCAGTATGTGCACGCTGCGCTGGGTTCCACACCACGGAATCCTGCCAAGCAACTGAATTTAAGTGCCGAAACTGCAAGGGATCTCATGAAGCCACATCGAGAGCTTGCCCCCGAATCAAGAAGGAGTGGAGTATTCTTAAGGAGATGGTAAGGGAAGGCTCTACGCACCGGGAAGCAGCCGTTTCTGTGAAAAAACGACGCTCCCGCCGCCACCGCAGACGTTCCCCAAAGAACGCGAAAAACCCCCCACAGCGCCAATCTAGTCCAGCAGCGTCATCATCTCGAATTGAGAAACAGCAGTCCATGCGCGAGACCAGACGCAACGTATTGATTGACAAAGAAGCCCAGAAAAGTGCTTATGACGTTGCCTGGCCTGCACTGCCAAATGCACGCCCACCTGCTGAGCTTGAGCGACGTACGTCTCCTTCATCGAACGTACCTCTTGCTTCCGACAAGTTGCCTGAACAGGATGTGCAGGTGGTTATTCTGCTGAAGTCATTAATAGCTGCGATTCGTACCTCTTGCTTCCGACAAGTTGCCTGAACAGGATGTGCAGGTGGTTATTCTGCTGAAGTCATTAATAGCTGCGATTCGCACACTTTTGGGAAATACACAAACTTCGACTGCTCGATGCGCTTTACAAGTACTGGATGCTCTCGCTCCTGTACTTGAAAGCTTACATTAGAAACATGGCTCGCCCACTTCTGCAGAGGCGACCTTTTCAAGAAGACGTCAAGAATGCCTCAATTCTTCAGTGGAATGCGAGAGGCCTGATATCACGTATTTCTGATTTTCGCCAATTTGTATATGTCAATCGGTTTCCGGTGCTAGTCATCTGTGAACCAAACGTGAAAAATATCCTCAGATTATCAGGATACGAAGCTTTTACCTCCGCCACGTGTGACAAAATCAGCAAGGTCCTCGTTTATGTTCGCAAAGAGCTCACCTACGTGGCCCAGGCCGTGCCTCCTCATGACGACAACCAGTATGTGTGTCTTAGCATAAAGAAGAGTCTCTCCTTCACACTCGTCGCAGGCTACATTTCCCCATCAAGCCGTTTAGACTACACAAGGCTCGGAAATGTTTTGACGTCGACCTCCAGTCCTTGGATCAACACAGGAGATTTTAATGCCCATCACCCACTATGGGGAAGTACAAGAACCAATTCAAGAGGTCAGACTCTTGTATCTTTTGCTTCGGACCATGACCTCTGCCTTTTGAACGACGGCAGTCCAACATTCTTTAAAGGGTCGTCGTATAGCAGCTGCCTAGACCTTACTTTGGTGTCGCGATGCCTTACTTCGAGCGTCCACTGGTTAACTGACTTGGAAACGCGCGGAAGTGACCATATTCCAACTTACGTTGCCATCAAAGGTCTAAGCAATATGTTTTCCCCTATGGTCTCTCGAACAATTGATTGGCCCGCATTTCAAGCCTCGGTGAACGCCGAATGCCAGAGAGGCCTTGCACGTAGCATAGAGCTTGTGATTGCGGACGCGATGCATGCTGCAACGCGCTGTTTCTCATGGTCACCTGCTCGCTCTGACTTCGACATTGAATTAGAAAGGCTTCGTGCAGTACGTCGGCGTGCCGAGAAGAGATACAGACGCACAAAGTCGATTCTAGACCTTAGGGAGGCCAGGCGCACGCAGAAGAAAATACGTCGTCGCATGGACAAATTAGACAACGACCGATGGCATTCATTCTGTAACTCGTTGGACCCCCGCAAAGCACTCTCTCGCGTATGGCGAACTCTCCAGGGCCTTCGCTCTTCTCCTCAGCAACGCCACCCCTTTAAGGCACTGGCGCTCCACCAAGGCTGTCGAGAAGTGGATGTTGGAGAACACTTTTGTGCGGAAATTGCAAGCGGCAGAACGCTACAAAAGGATCTGGAATTGTACGAAGTTCCTCTCATGCAAGTTTCGGCAATGGACGAACTTTTCTCCATGGAAGAAATGGAGGCTGCTTTAGCCATTTGCAGGCGTTCCTCTTCGCCCGGACCCGACAACGTAACATATGCTGCTCTCCTCCACCTTGATCATGAAGCACGAGAGATCCTGCTGCATCATCTCAATGTCTCATGGAGTGATGGTGTTGTTCCCCCTGAGTGGAAGCGTAGCCGTCTTGTACCAATCTTAAAGCAAGGCAAGTCGCCCCTTGAACTGAAATCCTATCGGCCTATTGCTCTCGCCAGCTGCGTTGGCAAGTTGATGGAAAGGATGATCCTCACGCACCTCGAGTGGTTTCTTGAACATTACAATGTTTATCCAGACGCGATGACAGGTTTTCGACGTGGTCGTTCGTCGGTTGACAACGTCATTGATCTCGTGTCGTCGATTCAACAACAAAAATCATCGAAACGCATCTCGGTAGCGCTATTTTTAGACGTGAGGGGTGCTTATGATAATGTCTCCCATGAAGCAATTCTTGACGCGCTCGTGGCTGCTGAAATCGGAGGCCGCACTTTTCGGTGGATTCGTAGCTACCTGACCCAAAGGAGCTTTTTTGTAGTCACTGAAGATGGTCAAACTACCGACCACTATACCAACCGTGGGGTTCCACAAGGTGGCGTTTTGAGCCCAGTTGTGTTCAACCTGGCTCTGATTGGGCTGGCGGAATCCTTGCCACAGCCTGTCAGTCTATCAATTTACGCAGATGACATCTGCATCTGGGCTTCCGGAGTAACTCGCCCGCAAGTTCGCGCAAGGTTACAAAAGGCTGCAACGATGACGTCTGCTTATCTTCAGAGACAAGGTCTCGGCGTTTCAACAGAAAAATGCGCGTTAGTCGCCTTCACGCGAAAATCGATGGCCGAATATCCTGTGTCTATTAATGGCCAGCCTATTCTGTACAAAAAGAACCATCGGTTTTTAGGGATCACTGTTGACCGCGACCTCTCCTGGAGCCCCCATGTATCCTACCTAAGGAAAAGACTCCTCTCGATCAGTCACCTCTTCAAAGCCATCGCCGGAAAAGCATGGGGACCGTCGGTGCGTTCTATGCTGCAACTATACAAAGCGATTTTTATGGGTTTCTTGCGCTACAGCACCCCGGTGTTGTCAAGCGCCCGGAGGACTAACCTCAGAGTGCTTGAGAGCATGCAAGCTCAAGCACTTAGAACGTGTCTTGGCCTACCGCGACGCGCCTCAACAGCTGCAACAATTGCCATCGCCAGGGAACATCCCATCAGAACGTATGTCGCCACAGACACCCTTCGAAATCATCTTCCGGCACCTTTCCCGACTACAGTCTCAACGCCTTGCTTCTCTCTCGGAAAGTAGGCCAGATGCAACTTTTTCGGGCACTGTAACCTCCTATCGATTTTCTCTTCCATCGGACTTCACGCCTGCCGCAATACCACCTTGTCCTTTGTGGTGTCTCCGGCAGCCACAAGTGCGGCTCTCCATTCCAGGAGTTACAAAGAAGTCCGACTTGCCAACTTGTGCCCTGAATCAAGCTGCCCTACATATGCTGCATGATTCCTACTTTGATCGAATTCACATTTATACAGATGGCTCTTCGACTCTGACCAGCTCTACTGGTGCGGTAGTTATTCCGTCGGCATCATTCTGCAAGAAGTTCAAGATCAGCCACGTCACAACATCGACAGGGTCTGAACTTGCCGCCCTCCGTAGCGCAGTGCTTTATGTGCACGAACAATCACCAAATAATTGGGCTATATTCTGTGACTCAAAGGCAGCCCTACAGTCACTTTTATCAGCTCTGCGCCGCAGCCCACATGAACAATTGGTAGCAGAGATACGAGTACGCTACCATTAAGCGGTGGTCAGAGGCCACAACATTGTATTTCAGTGGCTACCTGGGCACTGCAACATCACTGGCAATGGATGTGCCGACAAAGCTGCCCGTGAAGCACATGACGAATACGAAAGAATCCCCATACCATTGTCAAGAACGGACGCAGCGCGGCACCTCAGCAGTCTTGCCCATACTATAACTCTAAGAAAATGGCATACACCAGAGTTTACCAACCGGCGCCTATATGCCATGGACCCACAGATGCAATTACGACTTTTACCCGGTTTTAAACGACGTGAAGAAACCTTACTGTGCCGCCTGCGATTAGGAGTTTCTTTTACGAACTCCTATTCATTCCTAATTGGAATGGCGGACAGTGCGAACTGCAGCACATGTGGTGTTGAGGAAACCACCAGACATCTCTTATGTGACTGCCCTAGATACGAAGAAGAGAGGATTGCCCTTCGGACTGCTTTGGGGCACTTAGACGACAGGCCTTTTACGGAGGAGAAGATCTTGGGCCCGTGGCCTCGTGCGTCTTCTATGTACGGGGCTACAAAGGCGCTGCTGCGCTTTTTGAAGTGCACAAGCCTACATGACCGCCTGTGATGAAACTTAGCGATGAACGCTTGACTGTAAATGTGTGAGGTGTGAACTGTGAACTTCTCTCTTCCTTCTCCTCTTTCAATCCCTTCTCCCCCTTCCCCAGTGCAGGGTAGCCTACCGGGCTCAGCCTGGTTAACCTCCCTGCCTTTCCCTTATGACTTCTCTCTCTCTCTCTCTCTCTCTTTATTTCATTTCAAAAAACAATCCAATGTGTATTCTTAATTAAATAAACGCTGCGTATCACGGTTATATGCATATATTTTGCCTTAAATAGGCCTGAGGTTTCCTTTGCGCTGTATAAAGTTGACGTGTATGGCCCCGTGCCACCAGTGCTAGTAGCTTGGTTGGTTTTGGCCAGGCGGTTGAAACGGGTGACAGACAGACAAAGTTTTTTCGCGTTTAGGTAGCCCAAAAACACTATCGTCTTTAAAACATAGTCCGCGGATAGCATACGCTGCCGTGAACATTTCAGTAAGTTTTGCATTCGTGCGTGGCGCGTGTATCTGGAAAGAGGGGCGTGAAATCACCTTTCTCTCAAAGGCTCTCTTTTCAACAGAAGCCTGCTCCTCACTCTTTTCTGGACGCCCTATTTCGTAATAAATCGTCCAGAAAACGCGGCTTCGTAATAAAGCGTCCAGAAAACGGGCCTTCTATTGGCCAATAGCTGACGTCAATCAAGAAGGGTGTCTGGACCAGTGCGCTTCTTCCTACTGTGAATGTGTATATTTATTGACTAAGTTTAATAAACAGGCTGAAGTAAGCTAAAATATGCTCTTGAATTTCCATTATAATTACGTACTTCCAAAAGAAGCCGACTGTCGTCCGCTCACGCTCGACCGCGGCCGCTCGCGTAGGAATTAAACTTGGGCCACCGTGCTTGTCGGTGTCGTAGCCGTCGGGTCTCGCCCATTTCGACTAGTTTTGAACGCTCAATTAGCCTCGAACCATGCGAAGCTTAAGGTCAAACCACACGCACGCTTGCCAGTGCGCACCGACTCATGGCCGCTCCGTCCTGGTCAGACGTCATGGCAAGCACTGATAGCTCTTCATAATTGCGCAAGTTGGATGCGGCTACTATTCGTCGGTCAAGCTGGTGAAGGACAAAGCCGGTCCGCACCACGGTCAGACTGCAACATAGGAGCGCGAGCACGCACTCAAGCCCTGTCGTGCACAAAGCAAACGCTGCGTCATGCAGCTGCGTGCGCTACGTAGTGTAGATACCGGGGCCGCCACCGGATGCCGCGACGACCCCACTACCTAAGCGCGCTGCAGCTCGCCGAGGACAACCACGTTTGGCTTACGTTTGGCGCGTCGTAGGCGCCAAAATCAGAAGTAGTGGCGTCAACCTGAACATCCACAATCAAATTTGAACTGCGCGCCACGGTGACGTTCAGTAGGCGGAGCGTTGTGCCTGCCCCGCTCCGCACCCCGCTCCAGAGTGCGCTTGCGAGAGCTCCAGCCTCAGTGGAGGCGGTTGTGGTGCGATTCGTCGCGTGAAGCTCCCGTTGTCGGCGACCTTCGAGTGACCTTGAGCGAAAAGCCAGAGCCGTTATACGGGCACTCAAACGAGAACACCGGCGCATCGTTGCGAGAACAAAACGAGATCATGCAACAACCGGTCAAAATTTTAAGAAAATGCGCTCTCTGCCCCCCACCCTTTGCACAGCACCGCAGCATTACATACGCTAGATACTTCCGAAACAAGTAACAAAAAATATTGCTTCCGATTTATTCCTAGTATTTGTTCACAATATCACTCAAGCTGTAACTTCTAGTACGCTGAAGTTTTATTTGTCATTTCCAATAGCGACGTTCAAAAGGCATAGAGGTTGGCTGTGCTCTTTTGAACGCCAGCGGTCCGTGAGTCGTGAGCGGTCCGCCACAAGACGGAAGAGGCGCTGAGCGCGCTGCACTGTCGGAAGAAGAAAAGCGGTTGAAGGCGGCGGCACCACAGGCAGCAAAAGATGTCATATGGTACCCATTTCATGCTTACATCTATACTCTCGGTTACGGGAGATGCAGCAATTTTTTTCTTTGTCATTTGCATCTCTTTCGAATTTCGACATAACTGTCATTTGCACATGCCAAATGCGCTGAACATGTAGTCGTATAAAACTGCAAACCAATACAAGACCACATCGAAAATTTCCTTTAAAAAACGAAACCTGCCTCCTGTTCACCTCACTAATGAATAGCACGAAAGACTGGAGAAGCCTACACGACAACACGGTTTCCCCTCAGTCTCGTTCATCCTATGTCAAATTTCGTAACAATTGCTCCTTGCCCATTTACTGGGATCAATATCTATATACTGAAATTCGCGTCAATTTAATCGCTAATCATGCCGAAAAACAGCGAACATTTGGGCGACCGTTTAAATTAAAGGACACAGCGCCGTCCTCCAAGGATTACAGAGCTATCTTCTCGGGTTGTATTTTTCCGGCACCGGTCGTTGAGTCTCAAATAACCGTAGCCGGTAACCTGAACTCAAGCAGAGCCGCAGAGCGACTCACGCAAGCTGAACACCTGCACTCGCCAAGCACTACGTTTCGTATAGAGAGGTAAATAAAGAGTCTACAAAATGCGCAACAAGGGCATGGAGGGCGGTCACGTGGAGCCGGCGTCAAGTCCTCCGCTTTGGCGAGGGCGGTTCAAATTGAGGAGCAGCAGCGGGACCGCGGGACCTTCGACTTCAATTTACGACGCAAGAAATTCATATATCGACGCACATATAACGATGATAGACTTCTAGGCGAATAACGTGATGATCTAGCTCGACTTAATACTTTCCTTTAGTGTCCCTTTAATGTCGGCTTATAGGGAGGTCGACTCCGCTATCTCGGCGTATAATGCTCTCGCTCGAGTCAACTTACCGGCGTTTCTAAGAGGCAGCTCCGCTCGCATCCAACCCGCTATCGTGCTGTTCAGAAAGCTTCGCGTATTTGTCCCTCGGGTTCAGGTAAGAGCATGAATGTGGTTGCATACGGCTTCAGCGATATCATCAATTCAGCTAGAAACCAGGGCCAGAATTTGCTGATACTTCAGCCGCTATCACACAACCAATCACAATGCTATTTGGATGCGAACGTCGTGATTGATAAACAGGTGCGCTCCAAGCTGATAAGAACACTCATATGGTACGCAGAATGAATTGATCTTTACGCCAAACGCTCGACGGTGATTAAATGCCAATAGCGGAACTGCAATGTTGATTTATCAATAACGCCACCCGAGAACGGATAACTTCAACGGCGACCGCGTCCAACGGTCATTTTGACCACCCTTTGCGACAGCTGAGTAAACACGCGTCTTGCAAAGCTTCCTATCAGCGCATGCTGCTGCGGACACGATGATACGCACGCCTCAGAGCACGTCTGGGTAAAAATGAATATTACAACATACACATGCAGCGTTTCTATGCCTCGTCAAAGTTGGGAGGAAATTTTAACTGCTGTTACTTTTAACCTAAGTAAACAAGAACATGAGGCCACAGGGCATGTATGACCATAGCAATATTTGAATACTTGGAACGAAAACACCTGCAAGTAAGATAATACACTCGTGACCTTAAAGATGAGGGAAAGCTTATTTCATCCCGCTTAAAGAGGCCCTCAACCACTTTTTATCGAAGTCAAGAAATGCATTTGAAGTTAGACTATTTCAGAAATACTTTGCCACAAGAAAGTACTTCATTAC
Organism: Dermacentor silvarum; assembly: GCF_013339745.2. NCBI lineage: Eukaryota > Metazoa > Arthropoda > Arachnida > Ixodida > Ixodidae > Dermacentor > Dermacentor silvarum. The sequence continues at coordinate 44,223,697 of NC_051155.1, read as the reverse complement.
GCTCAGCAGAAGCAGAGTTATTGGCAATCAAACATCTCTGCTCGCGGTGCTTCCGCTTCTTCTTCAACAACTTACACTGCGAAGGCTACGGCGGAGCGGGGCGTGCGCACAACGCTCCGCCTACTGAATGTCACCGTAGCGCGCAGTGCAAATTTGATTTTGGATGTTCTCGTAGACGTCACCATTTCCGACCTTGGCACCTACGACGCGCCAAACCTAAAGCCCCTGGATCTTCTAAAAGGAGCACCAACTGCCTGCAGCGCCTCCTGGTTTGGCACTAGTGAAAAAAGTGCGCGCCCTCGACATACCGCGTTGCATTATGCGGCCGCGCGACTTCAACAAGTCAATCCGTTAACGTCGCATCATAGCTTTTCAATGCTTTCCCTTTGGGTCAACAGGCAGAAAAGAGCCTTCGATACCGTTCCAATATCACCACTGGCCGCGCCCACGCGTTGGCTCAGCGGCCAGCAACAGCACCTCGCACTGACGCGGGCGCGGTGCGGGACACGGGTGCACCAGGTGAAATCTATGCCAGCGCTCCGCTTGAGAAGAAGGACGCCATGGGCGTCGAGACGAGTGGACGTCTCCGCATCGGCTCCGCCTTCTGATATGCTTTTTGCCGGTATACTGTGTGAAATCTTCCCTAATTTTATCACCAACGTTTTCGCTGAGTCTAGGGCAACACCCGGATACCGGTTTTGGCCCGGGCCACCCAGATTTTCTTCTTTTTTCGACCAACGTTTCGCCTCACTCGCTAGGCCTTGAGTGGGCTGAACACGACTACGTACTCCTGCGCCGGCGCGTCCCGCCGCGGCGCCGATATCATGCCTGAGGTGGAGGGAGAACCAATCACTCAAGAGGAAGCCAGCGCGCCTGGCTGGATCGAAGCAATTCGACGTCGAGCAACTACTACCACCGGCAAGCCAGCCGGCGCCCGCATTGGCGAACCGGAGCTGCGACGAGGGTTGCAGCCGCCAGCCGGCTCCCCCCGCTGCCAACGGATCATCACCGTGTCATCGTCCACCACGGAGGTGGACTGGATGTGCGTAAGTGCAACAAGCTGAAGTTCTTACAAGCTCTACTATTCGCTGCACGACTCCCGCCAACGGCGGCAGAGGAAGATATCGTTTGCACTAACGACACGCAGAACATCTTTGTGATCAGCACGTCGAGCTTATAAACGGCCGAAGCGTACGCTAAAGTACGAGAAATTGTTCTCATGGAGCGAGCACATCCAGTATCAGCTTACGTAGTCGCCTCTGGCACCACCAGCCGAGGCGTAGTCCGAGGCGTCGACGCTGACCTTCCGGACTCGGAGCTACAACGCCTGTTCATCTCATCACACAACCCTACGTTAATTGGGGTACGACGAATCCAGGATGCAACCACCATCATCCTTCTCTTCGACGGACTTAAAGTCCCCAACTATGTGCGCTGCGGTATGCTTCTGCTGCGTTGCACGCTCTACAAGCGACAGATCGACACCTGCCGCAACTGCGGCCGAGTCGGGCATCGACAAGACGTCTGCCCCATCTGAGAAAGTCTGTGAACACTGCGGTAACAAACCCACCGGACCCGACCATGTGTGCGTGACACCCAAATGCGCGTTGTGCGGCCAGGCCCATATTACGGGCGACCGCACATGCCGAAATCGCTATCAAAATCCCTTACGTCGTTCGACGTCGACGCCGCTGCAGACGCAACAACAACCAACAGACCCAAGGAGGCTCGGCCAAGCAAAAGCCGACGCCCAAGCAACCAGCCCCGAGTCTACCGACGAAGCACCTGCCTACCACCACCGAGAGTCCGACTGCAACACCTACCTCGGCCGACCGAGTCGCCGGTAAAGGTGAGACTCGCGGTTCCGCGCGGTCGGGTAATTTGCCACAGCATGAGAAAGATGAGATTCGAGAGCTCAAACGCGAGCTAGTGTTTCTGCGCAAAGAAAACGCAGAATTCAAAGCACTTATTCGAAACCTGCAGCAGCCGAGAGAACGCGTTGTCGAGGCACCGACGCCCGCCGCTCTGGCCGTTGAACCCGCCCCCACTACGTCGTCGAACGCCAATCGCGCCGCAAAGCGTCGCGCGGCCGAGGACCCGGCCGACGAGCCCGTTACTATGTCTAACTTCATGGAGGCACTTGCCCGCCTCCGAGCAGACATTGCGGCAGACCGAGCTGCCGATATGACCCCACACACCCTCCAGCTCACCGAGCTCCACGCGCGATTACAAATATTAGAAGGACAGCACGAGGCGGTTCGTGCGCCAACCCCTATGCAGTAATCATAGCTAACACAAGCAATCGTGTAATTTGGCAATGGAATTGCTTCAGCTTTCCCAAGCGAAAGGCAGCTTTGCAACAATTCATTTAATCTAGCGCCAATCGGCCTGCCGTAATTCTCTTACGAGACACACTAACCGCCGACCCCGTTTTGCGTGCCTATCGCACCGAAGCGGACCATCGAGCGGGAACGCGAAGGATAGCGACGCTCATCTCCAAGAAGTACGCATATGTTCGCCACGAGATCCGCCCCGATCTCAAAGACGATCACGTTATGATAGAGTTAATCCCAAACTCAAAGCTTAAACAGTCAGTGTTTATTCTTAACGTATATAGTACACCCAAAAACACGCCAACTACATTTCAGGTCCTCTTTCAGCGCGCGAACAAAATTTCAGGGGATCACATGCTCATACGGGAGACTTTAATGCCACGCATCCAGACTTTGGGTACCGCGGCTATTCCCGTAAGGGCACTGCCCTGGTATCACAAATGCACACACATAGAATCACGCTCCTAACAGATCCCACTTCAGTCACACGGGTAGGTAACTCGGTCACGCGCGATAGAAACCCGGACCTCACAATGGTTAGGCACGCGGGACAACCCACGTGGACTAACCTAGGTGAGAATCTGGGCAGTGATCATTACATTATACAGACTATTGTAAACGTCTCTACAAACAAAATTAGACAGTTTCGCATTACGGACTGGGATCGTTTTCGAGAACTCAGGAAACGCGACGACACTCACTACGAACCCCTAGCAGAACTCCTCGCACGACTCAAAGAGGACGTTGCAAATTCGACTCAGGACGTTGAAACGAAACTGGAGGTCGAGCGCATGGATAGTCGGCTAGCACACCTGCTCGAAGCTAAAAAATCACTGCAAGCGAAATGACGCACGCAAAAGCTCAATCGTAACCTTCGTAAAAAGATAGCTCAACTCAATCGTCAAATCGAGGCACATTGTCGTAATCTAGAGGGTCAACACTGGGACGAAGTGTGTAACTCGGTTGACGGTCAAATGAGAAATGGGGCCAAATGGAACCTGTTAAAGCACTTACTAGGTGACAAACCATCGAAAGCATCCCAACAACTCACGATAGACAGGCTAATCCACAAACTAAAAATCTCGGGTAAGACCGACACTCAAATCACCGACGAGCTAGCCCCGCGTTACCTCAGTACCGAACCTAGCTCCCCATCCGATTACCCGCCCGCCCCGGACGCTACGGAGGAGGATCCACTAGGATCCCACTTTACTTGCGCTGAGGTTAAGGCGGTGCTCTCCGAACTCAACTGCCGCTCGGCCCCGGGTCCCGACGGCATACAGAATAAACTTCTTAAAAATTTCGCCGAGGAGGACATAGAACTTCTCACTCAGCACATTAACAAAATCTGGGAGACAGGTAACGTCCCGCCTGCATGGCGCGAGACAACCGTCATACTTATCCCTAAGCCGGGTAAACCCTTAGCGCTATAGGCTCACTTCGTCCCATTTCGCTCACGACCTGCGTGGGTAAGGTGGCCGAACACGTAATCCTCAAGCGAGTCACGAAATTCGTTGAGGAGCGTCAGATTCTACCGATCAACCAAATTGGCTTTCGCCCGTCCATGTCCACGCAGGACGTAATGCTGATGCTGAAATACGAGCTCATGGATAGGATCACGAGAGACACTAGAGCCATCCTAGCGCTCGACCTCGAGAAGGCGTTCGACCGCGTAAACCACTCTCACATCCTCGACTCGATTCGACAGGCAGGATTAGGTAAGCGTTTCTACAACTACGTTAGTTCGTTCCTACGCGACAGGACAGCTACAATACAACTCGGCTCGATGGGCTCGAAGCAGTTCAACCTGGGACCAAGGGGCACACCCCAAGGGGCCGTGATCTCTCCGTTCCTGTTCAACCTCTCCATGCGCGGTCTGTTGCGACAACTCTCACAGATCGAAGGCATCAGTCACGCCTTCTACGCAGACGATATCACCGTATGGAGTACAAGGGGCACTGACGGCCATATCGAGGAGCGACTGCAAGAAGCGGTCAGCACGGTACAAACGTTCTTACGGCAGGCCGGTCTCTCGCTATCGGCAGAGAAATAAGAATTACTACTCTACCGCCCGAAATACCAGGCGCGCAGAGACGCATACGCGGAAATCAACGTCCTGACGGCGGTCGGTACACCGATCCCCACGGTGGACCAAGTTCGCATTCTAGGCATGGCCATTCAAGCCAACGGCCATAACGACGCCAGTGTCACTCACATTTCTAAGAAGGCCGAAGCAATGGCTAAATTAATTAACAGAGTAGCTAACAAGCGCGGGGGACTGTCTGAGGAGAATCCCCGCAGACTGATCCACGCGTTCCTCATGAGCCACATCAACTATGTGGCTCCCGCCCACCTGTGGCAAAAAGGAGATGTACGCCGTCTCGACGTGATCATCCGCCGGTGCGTTAATCAGGTGCTCGGGTTACCGGGCAGCACCCGCACGAACAAGCTGAACGAGCTAGGCATTCATAATACATTCAACGAAATCGTAGAAGCTCAAAAAATCTCTCAAATTGTAAGGCTGTCTTCCACTGAAGCTGGGCGACGATTAGTAGCGCACCTCGGGGTCCAATCTCCCGTAACCCAAGAAAGCTCGCGACAGCTCCCCGAAGAGCTGCGCTCAAAATTTACAGTATTCACGATACCCCGTAACATGCATCCCACACATAACGTGGGGAGACGTCAGGCACGGGCGCGAGCCCTACTCAGTTCCGCAGCCGCCATGGAGGATAACGTGGCCTTCGTAGACGCAGGGCAGTACGGATATGCGGACCACTTTGTCTCGGTAGTAACAACACTCAAAGGCGAACACTTGTCGTCTATGACTTTATTAAATTCAAACGCTGATGGTGCCGAGCAGGTCGCTGTGGCACTAGCTCTCGCTGCCACCGACCGCACTGCCATTTACACAGATTCGCGCGCAACCGCAAGGGCCTTCATGACGGGCTCGGTTTGTCGGGAAGCCGCGCGCGTTCTCTGTGCTGCCAATTGGTCAGACAAAAAGCAAATCATCTGGTTCCCGGCACACGTTTGCCGACACGTACACGGAACTATCCTTAATGCCAACGAGTTGGCTCATTCCCGGGCGCGAGGTCTCACATTCCACGTCGGGGAGAACCACTCGGAGGCTGAGGACGTTACTAGGTACTTCAGAGATCCGCTGTTAACCTTTAATGAAATCTGCAAACATTACCAGTTGGAGCGGCGGAAGTACCCACTCCCGCACCCACACTTAAACAGAGCTCAGTCTCTCACTCTATGTCTGTTACAGACGGAGGCGTATGCATCGCCTCTAAAATGTTCGAAATACATGGATGACATAGAGCCGGGGTGCCCGCGCTGTGGCAATGCCTTAAGTTGCGCGAGAGCAGCGAGTCTCGCTCTACGGAGGCGGACTGGAACTCTCTTCTCACTGGCCAAGACAAAAGAGACCAGCTTAGGGCCATCCAGAGGGCCCACGACATGGCCGTGGAGTTTAACCTCCCCGTCCCGTCGTGGGAGTGGCCCACCGGTGTCACCTCCTAACGGGGGTCGAGCGCCGCCTCCGGATAATAATAAAGTTCTTTGCCTGCCTGCTCCGCTTGAGAACGCCCAACGACGAGCGCCAGGCGCGCGTCGTCAGCTAGTTCCTCTTGGACCGCACCAGGAGGCGCGCTGAAGTTATCGTCCAATCGCGTAGCATGGCGGCGAGATCAAATCATTTCACTGCTTTTAGAAGATCGAATGGCTTTAGCCAGACGCGGTTGTCCTCAGCGAGCCGCAGTAAGTATAGACCAGGGGCCAGATTCACAAAGCTTTTCTTTCGTAGCTGCTCTTTGCCATTGGCCGGCCGCCTTAGATAATATGTCTTGCAATCGGATTGTCTGAAATTCTTTCTCACAAACAATTTTAGCGAAAGAAGTTTTTGTGAATTCAGGCGCAAAATTTTTGGTACCCTCTTAGCACGAGTGTCAGTCGCGCCGCTACCCTCGACGCCAGGTGCTGCCTTCTGGTGAGGACTGCGGGCATGACTACGCAAGACGGGAGAAATTGCACTTGCGGTGCGTGTTCGTTTAATTTGTTGATTTTAGACGTGTTCTTAACTCTTCGTCTGAGCAGCACTGCGCCGTCATTGGCTGCAGCCACAACCAACGAACGAGGAGGCTGCTTGTGCAAGAGCTCTGCGACAGACGTTCACAGAGCCACAAGAAGTTTGCGTTTGCTTCGAGTGCATTCGCTGTGCACGCAAGGTCCCTGCGGCACCTGAGAAACGACACTATAGGATAGTGGCTTGAAACAGAAAATACCTTGTGCCAGCAGGCTTGCTCGGGTGGGTATTCGTTCTGTCGTCATGAACTACGCGATAGTGTACGTCTTGCCTTCACGCGCTGCGAGCCTGCAATAAAACCATAAGAGTGTCGTTTAAGGCCTTTCGGCATCTTTTTTTGGGGTATGCTCGGTTCACTTTCCGAACGGAAAGCCTACGGAGGAGAACCCGTACCCAAGACGGTGTTTAGGATACAAAACAAAGGTAAGTGGAAAGCGTTCGGTTGCGCGTGTCGACTTCATAACTTGGGCAATGAATGTTCCGCTGAGGCAAATAAAGAAGACTGCACGGAGCTTGACACTTGTCGTGCCCTGTGTTTGTCATGCACATGAATGAGCCGCATTCGAGTACGCGTGACCGCGAAAAAAGAAAGCAGCATATGACTATAGCGCGCACTAAACAAGGCTGCGTTACGCGTCAATGCCTCACTAGATTTGTTTTTCTTTCGTTCACACAATTCGTGAGTGCTTGAACTGCTATAATAGTACGACGCTCACACTCAGCTACACGAGACGCATGTTCATTCGTTAGTAACCGGGTGGTGCCTCCATCAGGGATGTCGTACATGGATACGCAAACTATTGCGTTATCCCATTGACTGCGAAAGAGAAAATAATAAAGCGCCTGTAACTGGCTGCACACGCGATATGAAATGTAATGCTTCTATCTCGTGCACGCTGCATTGGCGCACTAGCTGGTTACGTTACTGAAGGTGTCCCTATTGTCAGTGTGAAATGCTGGTCGTATTTTCTTCGTGTGTCAAGTCGTACGTAAACACGTAGTAGCTACTACAGCTTTCCCTGATACTGCGTGCAGCGCGCAAAAATATTACAAAAATAGCTTGATTGTACTAATATCCATCGTGGTACGCTAAGAGCTTACGACGATCCCGATGACAAAGCAGGGTAAAAATGCGGCACAATGTATGTAGCGCGCGGTACAAATATTGTCACTTGTAGCGACGATAAAGAACACAGTGGTAAAACTGTGAATGACGAAATTAAGTTTTTGCTGAACGAACCTGTGCCCAGAAAAACAAGTCAAGCACAACTATAGCGGCGAGCACATTGGACGATTATCGAAAATCAGACGCGTCGGCTTTTATACATGGCCCAACGAACCTTCCAGCGTAATTGCTGGTGCTCGTGTAGGTTCTAGAATGTACACCAGTATTCCCGTCCCACACAGAATTCAGTTACACGAGGCTCGGCGACAACGTCAACAGATACAACCATCGATAACATTAGAGAAACTTCCGATACAGAAACGCGCGTCTTCCGCTGAGTGATAAATATCCTGTTAGCTGGTCAAATGCGGTCACCGGACCGAGATAAAAGTATGCGTGTCAATGCCCCCCCCCCCCCCCCCTTAAAAATCAATGTCCCGATGCTACAAACATGACACAAGAGCGAAAAACAAAAGCACACTTACTAAAGAAAACATAACAAAGAAACGAAGTCCAAAATTTGTTAGCGCTGGTAGAACGGCTTAAGGCGCACAACATGGACTATTTCAGGTCGTGAGCGGCGCCACCATGATTGGGAAATGCCGTCAGGCACGACCTCATAGTCCAGTGCGCCAGTAAGTCGGATGATCTTGTAGGGTCCGAAATTGCGTCGCAAAAGTCCTCGTCGGCGTATCGGGCTCCAAACCCAAACACGGTCTCCAGGCTGGTATTCCACTTAGCGCCGTCAAAGATTGTAGTGCCGGCTGTCGCTCCTTAGCTGGCTCTTGGTGCGCAGGCGGGCGAGCGGTCGGGCTCCGGCGCACTGGAGGTAGGATGTCTTCCTCAGTGACGTGTGGTATGGCGTCGAGACTCGTCAGGCTCCTTCTGTAAACCAGCTTGAATGGCGGTACCTGCGTTGTTTCTTGCACTGTCGTGCTGTAAGCGAAGGTTACGTGGTATCCCACGTCTTGTGCTCGACGTCGACGTACATCGCTCACATGTCGGCGAGCGAGACTTGTTCAGGCGTTCCGTCGGACCATTTGTCTGCGGGTGGTAGGCGGTTAGCGTCCGGTGACGTGTCTCGCTATATTTCAGGATGGATTGAGTAAGTCCAGCTGTAAAAGTCGTTCCTACGTCGGTAGCGGGGACTTCTGGCGCACCCTATCTCAGCAGGATGTTCTGAACGAAGAATTTCGCTACTTCCACCGCCCTACCTTTGCGCAGGGCTTTCGTTCCCGCGTAGCGGGTAAGGTAGCGGGTGGCCACGACGATCCGCTTGTTTCCGAATGCTGACGTCGGAAATGGCCCCAACAAGTTCATCCCGATCTGCTGAAACTGTCGGCAAGCAGGCTCGATCGGCTGCAGCAATCCCCCTGGCGTTGTCGGTGGTGTCTTGCATCGCTGGCAGACCAAGATCACGGCCGCTCGATGAAAAACACCGTGTGTTTTTCATCGAGCGGCCGTGCCAAGATAATCCTGGCGGATCAGACAGCCCGACTCTGGTGCATCACAAAAGGAAGCTATCTGCCACAGGAGATTTTATTTATTTATTTATTTATTATTGCGATAGCAATTATATGGACACTCAAAAGCAGATTTCTGCCGTCGGCGTCGCCGTCGCCGTCGCCGTGAGGTTCCGTATGACGTCATTTGGAGATGAAATCGTCGCCGCGCGCCGAACGCTGTATGTGCGAGTGAAAGGGCGCGAGGGGCGCGTCTTTCACGGGGAGTGAACGCACGGCGGAGAACAAACGCGCGTTCTGCGCCGTGCTCGCTTAAGGGCTGCAGAAGTAGGCGTCTCTTTTCTCCTTTACAATCACCATATATGTAGAGCAAACGCGCCTTCTTCGGACGCGCGAGAGGCCGTGGGGGAGGGGGAGGGAAGGGAGGCGACGTTTAGCTGCGGCACCAGGTGCCTATTTATATCAGAGGCTCCAGCAACAGTCACCAACGCCGCACGCATTTTGAGCTAACGCGGGCAAAACGCCGATGGCGTCGACAACAGTTCTGCGTGTTGTTGCTACCAAAGCCGCTCACCTTACTTCGTATGACATTGCTGTGTTGCTATCGCATTCATTGCTTCGCCCTTAGGGCGAAACTGTGACATTTTTTATTTATTTATTTATTTATTTATTTATTTATTTATTTATTTATTTATTTATTTATTTATATTTATTCATTTTTATTTATTTAGTCATACTGTTGACCAACAGGGAGGGCACATGAATAAAGTTCTCAACACAAGCACACATAATACAATGGTGAACTAGAAATGATAGCATATTAATCGAAATGACTATCAATGAAAGTTTGAAAATCGCATATATCATTTTTCTGCACAGCTTCTTCTGGTAAGTTGTTCCATAAGCGTATGGCGTCAGGAAAAAAAAAACACGAAGCAAGTCAGTACGGGTTCTTATTGGTTTCACCAGGAGGGAGTCAGCTGTTCGTAGGAATCCTTTATTAAACTGGGGCTTTACGTATGTTTCTTTATTTTTACTTTCTCGTGCCATTCTCTGAAAAAACAGTTTTAATCGACACTTCTGCCTTCTTAATTCTAATGATTCCAAATCACATACTCTTAACATGTCCGTAACCGAGTCTGTGCGCCTATATTTCGAGCGTATAAAACGTTTTCATGCGCGTTCCCGCTAAAACAGAAAGAAAAATTCGCTAACCCTTCCCCTGTCTAGAAAATGGGGGTAAGCGAAGCTTGTCGTGTGTGTACCTGACCTCCTACTTTCCTTGCCTTTCCATTTTCCCTTCCCTTTCGAGCAACTTTTCCTTCCGCTGCGTTGTACGATTCTCTTCTCGTCGCTGTTGTCCCTTGCGTTCGATTCTCGAGTTTGCTAGGCGGCGTGGTCAGCAGCATTCGCCCGCCATTGCCCCCGCTTGCGATTCTCCGAAATTCAACTGCTTCAAAATTAAATCTGTCCGTCGCGGAAGACAATGAATGGCTCATACCCCATTAAGCAATGGCTCATACCCCCGTAAGCGCGGCGTTGCAATTCTACGCTGAAATGATAAGCGGAATCGGAGCCAGCTGCGGAAGACGACGACGACGCTCGAGCCAATGGTGATGATGACACCGCGTACGCGTACACCGACCCCGACACATGTGAGCCAGTAAAGCTTCGCTTAAAGACACACAAGATGTATGTAGAAACAAATAGCGCAATTTCTCGCCCTCGAACAGTGCCATGCGACATTTATCTCCTTTCCGGGGGAAACGGAAGCTAGGACTGCAGCTCCGGTTGCGGCACAACGTCTGCCGCGTTTCGCTGCAGCGCTCGGCCAAGAGGATCGTGACGCGAGACTGAACGGCTTTCTCTTCTGTAAGCAGAAATATAACACCGCTGCATAAACAGACCGCGCTTCAAAAATATATCAATTAGAGAAAGAAATGTCTCCCTCCTCCTGCGCAATGTACAGACGTAGGAATTAGTAGCGGTATGCAAGGAGTAAATTTTCTTCTTGAATCGTGTGCTCTTATTGTGCAGAGATTGAAAAAGCGATGAACAAGATACGGAAGGCTAATCAGTCGTCTTGAAAATAGGTTGCCGATTGTATTTCTCTGACATTTTTGCTACTATAATGGTACATTTTGAGGCTCTCGGGGAGGAAATTTGCTCCACTATAAGCGATACCCTGCCACTTTCGGTTTTGTTACAGCGCAGCACGACGACATTGAAATGACGCTTGACCCACGAAATTTTACATTTACTTCCTTATATCCGATAATTTCTTATACATACACAGGGTGTTTCAGCGAACACTTTCAAAACTTCTTAAAGGTTGCCTGTGGCAGAAAACACAATTCTGGTTCATGAGCTGGTCTACACGAAGAGGCCGACATTACTTACTTGCACAAGAACTTGAAATGCATAATCAAATAATTAACAGAAATTCACTAATTAAGTTTTTAACTAATTACCGGATGGCCCATACTGCAATTTACAAATTGTAGCCGTGGAGATCGCAAGGCGGATCCACTTGGAACGAATTCTCAGGATGACAGCAGTTTCGAGATATTAATTCCCGAACTTTGCAGAGAAATGCATTTGCGTTCCAGTTAGGTTCTTAACAAAACGTCGCTTTTTGCATTGAAGCACAAAATTAACTGGAACGCCAATGCATTTCTCCGCAAACTTCGGTAATTATTATCTCAAAACTGGTGTCATCCTGAGAATTAATTCTAAGGGGATCCGCCTTGTGAACTCCACGGCTACAATTTGTAAATTGCAGTATGGGCCATCCGGTAATTAGTTAAAAACTTCATGAGTGCATTTTTGTTGATTTGTCGATTATGCATTACAATTTCTTGTGCAAGTAATGTCCGCCTCTTCGACTAGACCAGCTCAATAACTAGAATTGGGCTATCTGCCGCAGGCCACCTTAAATAAACCTTGAAAGTATTCGCTGCAAACCCTGTATACACCCAGTATATACATACCGGGTGTTTCTACGAAGGCTACAAAAAATTCCTAAAGAGAGAGCACTCGAGATAAAAATCCGACTTTTGACGAACCAGAAAATCGGGAGCGACGGATATCAGGAAACAGGTTAAGTGCTATAATTTCTTCGTACCTAAATAATCAAATTAATTAGCGCAGTTACAGGGTTACTGAAAATGTGGAATGTGTATGTATACTGATGGGGTGGATCGTATCTGTTTCCAAATCGCGCGAAACGTCCTACACTTTGGCCCGGCACCACGAGAAAATTGCTCACTTTTTCGCTGGGGAAACTGAAACTATAAGCGCTTGAGAAGCGAGGGAAACGATGTATACCAAAAACGTCATCTGTTGACATCTTCTGACGTCTCCCGGTCTGCGCCAGATTTCCTCATTTCGACGTGGTGACTACGGCTCGAGGTGGGCTTCCCTCACCCCGTCGCCGATGTGGCAAAAGAAACCTCAGCACACTACCTGCTTAATCACGCATGCCTAGAGCTTTGCTTGGCGGCACGCGTGGTATCGGGGCTTTATTTTTTTTTTTCTTTCTTCACCTTATGTTCCGCGTTTTCATGCCGCTTCGAACAAAGTGATAATCGCGCCCTTTGTAACCATTTAAGTAAACATCTAGAATGCAAATAATATATAATGTTCGAATATTATAATGTAGAATGATATAATGTTCTGCAATGCCGACGAAATCCAGGGACACGCCATGAGCCGCAATTCCCACGTCGAAATAAGAAAGATGAGTCGACTCGCGTGGCGCACACCGGGAGACGTCAGAAGACGTAAACAGCCAACGTTTCTGGCACACTTATAGTTTGCTGCGCTCATCAAGCATTCCGTTTCCATTTCTCAGCGAAAAAGCGGGAAACTTTGCCGAGGTGCGGGGCCTCTAGGGGAAGGACCTTTTGCGCGATTAGTAAACTGGCATGAGTAGCTACGAACTTTGCATTGTCAGTACGTAGCCGCGTAAGCGCACTAATTAGATTTAGTTTACCTAATTAATTGTCGAGAAAGTTAGAACACATAACCTGTATCCAGGTGTCCGCTGTTCCCTATAATCCAGTTTGTAAAAAATCGAGTTTTTATCCTGAGTGCTCTACTTTTGAGAAATTTTCGCAGTCTTGACAGAAATGCGTTAAAATTTTCCATGAGAACGCGGCGTCGTGCTTTCAGTGTGCTATACGCCTGCACACGGCGTCGCAAGTGCAGGCAGCTAACTCGTCAATCGCCTCGCGTTCGTTCCGGCATGTAAATAAACACGTGCTCTCGAACCGCACTAACCCGACCCAGTCGCTGACAGCTTAGGTATACTGAGAACCGCCATCGCCTCAGAAAAATAAACACAATACCGCACTTTCACGACTGTATGCCGCCGACTGTACGCTTTTTTAAGTTGAAGTTTCACCTTATTAGCGGGGAGAAGTTGGGAGTGGCGCAAGGACGGCGCTCGCTCGGCTGCTGCGCGCGCTCGTTCCCTTCGTGCATGCTTGGGCTATTGGTGGCTTCGAGCCGTACTTATTCAAGGATATGTCGGTTCCTTATTACAGTCATGCCTGAACGGAAGTTTCTTCGTCAAAACCGCGAGGCGTGAAAGTTTGCGGCGTGGATATAGCAAGCTATGTAGCATTGAAGGGATCTACTGGTTTTGCAAGGCGTATATGCGCAGTGTCTGTCCATAAACTTTGCGTAAAAAGTATGTCTGCAATTGCAATACACGAAATTGTGTATGATGCTCCGCAAAACACTTAACATTCCCTTAGTGCTTAGCTATGAGAGACATTGCATTTTAAAGGGAAGAAAAATCTTGGTATTGGTATTTGATGCCAATATTATAAATGCGTGTTAGAAGGAAACTGCACAGCGAATCTTTTATGATGATTCTTATTACTATGGTAACTTGTTCTAGTCAAATAGGGCAACTTTATTAATGTGTAAAAGGAAGAGCTAGGCGCGCATTTTTCATGAAAACGCTTGCTAATACTTTCACCGTTCTCTGAAGCAGGCACCCAGAACACGCATTGCTCATGGCTGTTAACACGACGGCGCGTCACGTATAGTATGTATATACTTCACGAATACCATAACAGCAATCACCTGAAAGAACAGTTTCGTGGTTAAGATCGAGAGCCTATCAATTGCACGCGAGAAAATGTTTCATAGCGACCCTCAGTTGCCTTTATCGACATCATGGCACAGCCCTTACGCCACTAAATTTACCGACTGTGGTTATGGCGCGGCACGCATTATTCGCGAAACCCCATCAGTTCACTACAACTTCGAATTGAAACCATGAAGCAGTTCTTTAAGCGCCAATTGCAATGCCTAAAGTATACTCGAGACTATACAGCGAGGCTATACAGCGCAGCGTAGGCTGCGCTGAAGAGGAAAATTCAAACGCCTTCTGCCTCGATCACCATGTCTCGATAACGCGCTGTTTATAACTACACAAACTGAGAACTATTCGCTTCGTGAGTACATAAAAGAGAACCTCACATACCCGACGCATAGAGAAGACACCACAAGCCTCAAATGAGATCACTTGATTTTTGACCTCCACAGGGGAATAATGATATCTAGCTTCAATAAGACCCATACTGCTAATGAATGAGGCATCGGCTTTTTTCTAGCACCAGCCATACGGTCCAAAAGGCGGATTTCACTAAAAAAATTGGGCCGAGCAGCCTGTGTCAGTTCGCCAAACAGATTAGTGATGTCTGTTCCTCAACAAACAAGCAGCAGTAAATTGCACAAGTGAGTTGAACGTGTAGCACGGACCAGTAAATAAATATTGGTACATTCCTTTGTGTATTCTGCAAATAGCTGTAAGCTTCAAATTACCGCCACTTAAAATTAACCGGTGAAGAACGGCCTAATTTTGAGAAGCAGTTAAAGGAACAAGTAGTGCTGGTTGAATCTAAACTGCAGTGTCGGGTCCTCGTGTTACTGCCGAGCGTTTCTGTGAAGAAATGAAAAATTAGACATTATACCATGAGCTACTCGTCATAAGCAAACACGTCTTAATGAGTTGAAATCAAGGTAAATGTAGCAGTCATGTGTAGCAGACAGTGACATGCTCGTTGCACCACTGCAGGTATGGTATCCTAACTGGATTTTTATGTGATAAGTTTTTGAGTTTATGCTTTTTTATTAGTCCCTCAATCAGCAAAGTCTAGATCCGCGCATGAAAAACACGCAATGGGCTGGTCTGAGCTCCCTCGGCTGGCACCGCAGCGTTGCCCTTGAGAAATAAATTGTCGTCTAGGAAATAAGCTATTTGAATAAGTTTGCACGAGTGAAGACGTCGTAAAATGTATTTGGGATGACCGTCGTAAGTATACAAGCACAGGGAACGACAGCGAACAAACGGAAACACTGCAGAAGACGCCCGGACAGCGCCCGAACGGCAGCAGAGGACAGGCGCGAGTCCGTGCCCTGACGTCACGCGAGCGGCGCTCGCAGCGCCCCTGTAGGTCGTTCTCGGGGCTAATATCGACTGTACATAAATTAATTTATAAGATCATTGGATGTAAGACATGAAAAAAAAATCACCGACGATTACGATACAACCGAAAGCGAAATTTCGCAGCTCTATGTGCTTTCATTTCGCGATATATTGGCTGGTGCGGAGAGAAAGAGAATCATTTGGTCCAGAGGCAGGGTTCTGCAGAGCGCCTGTGGATGGGTCCTCGGTCCAGGACTCCCGCGGCCTTAGCTGCCCGTCTGGCGCGTTGAACCAGCCAAATCTGGTCGTCCGGTTCCCAGCAGGACAGCGCATCCTCCCACTGCTCCGGCGTGGCGTTGTGTATGATGGGTACTGCCTTTATATTTAGGCATCCCCATGTTGTGTCGTTTACTGTGGGTTTCTCACCACACCAGGAACTAATGTCTCTGTATACGGTTGGATGTATCTCACTGTAAATAAGTCGACATGGACATGAATTTGTAGCTGCCGCCAGGATACCGACTGCTCCCTGTCTAATTTCTTGTGAGGCGGGGGATACCGCCTTCTGGTTTTTCGGAAATGCTCCAAAATGGACCCCGTAGCTACGGGGCACGGCTTCTGTACCTCAGGCCTGTGATCTCTCTCGGCTGGCGTATCCTCGAGCTATAAGAGCGGTCTGGAGATTCCCGGCAATGCCCTCATGCCCCGGTGCCCAAATTATCTGGTGTTTTCTTTACTTACGCCAGCAGTCTTTAAGATGCCGGCCCTCCTGCCTACCCCCTATACCATTGGTGAATCCCCGGCAGGCGTCCTGAGAATCCGTGATAATTACTAACGAACGCCCGGACCTGTTGCCTTCGGCAACCTCTAAAGCGACAGCGGCCTCCTCGGCTTCAGTCACGGTGCAGTTCTTCAGCGATGCGCTGACCTTCTCCGTTAGTCGGGAGTCGATCATCGTCATTACTGCGTCCCTCCCAGTCACGTATGTAGCAGCGTCTACGTAGACGGTGTTTTTTTTATGTTCTAGTACATCCTGGTTATGGCTTCCGCCCTGGTTCTGCGCCTGCCCTGGTAACCGACAGGATGCATGTAACACGGGATGGGAGCCACCTTGAACGTAACCTAATCTCGTCAGGTATGTCTACCGTGCGTTAGATCTCTCGTGTGCTGTCCTGGGGGCCTAGTCTAGGAGGAGTGCTCGTTCTGTCGTGGTACGCTGTAATCTTGTCTTTTCAGAGGCGAGCGCGACTGAGTCGCTAATCGAAAGATTGCGAGAGGCAGCACGTGGGTGACGCATGGGCGCGATTCACAGCAGCAGCCGCATACAGACCTCCGCTCATGCAGCGCGTTGTTTCCATATACGGCATCGCTGGCGTCATCGGTGAACAGACGACGCGCGCTACTCTGGCGCCATCTCATGGCCATCGTCGCCGCAGAGTGCGTCTTGCGCGGCACTACTGTTTTGTTCTCACGCTTTCGCCATACCGCCCACCGCTTTCCGTTCGATGGTTCCGCTGCACCCTCTTTCTCCGCTCTCCTCTTCGCGCTCTCTTAGCTATCGCCGTCTTTCATCCCCCACTGCGTTCCGCGTTCGCTCTTTCATCCTTCGCTCGGTTACGCCGGAGACACCGAGGGACGCCTACTCTCCACGCATAAACAGTCGCCTAAGACATGCGCTCTAAAACGGGCGCCTACGCTGCGCTGCGCCTGCAACTTCTCTCATCATGTTAAACGACATTAATAAATCGACCACATACTACTGGCAAAACCAATATAGCAATTAAGGGAGGACGGTTTGGCAGAGTTAATATGTCATGACGATTTCTTAATGACACTAGCGCAACTCAGAATCAGTGAATTAAAATGTGAAGGAATAGCGCCCCATATTACGGCAACGTTAAAAAACGGAACAAAAGATTATGAAAACAGCTCACACTGGCACCGACTTCCAGCTGAAGTTTACTGCGCATAAGCGGAATATACATTTTGATACCATACAGAATTTTAAAAATCGCCTATGGCAGATTGCGTAATTTAATACTTCAGCTGGATTCCTCAAAGCGGCGGACATTATCACAAGAGAAATCGAAATGCATAATCCAAAACATAAAGAGACATTCAGTAATTACCTCTTTTCATTGATTAGATTATGATACATACTTACTGCATTGGACGAATTGCAGCCGGTGAGTTTGCAAGGCATGTGCACTCCGAACGAACTGTAAGGATCGCACGAATTTCGATATTATGCGACGTGACACTTGCGGTAAATATGCAGTATTGTGCCACTTACTTTTTTATAATAAATAGCCGTTTTTGCATTGACCTACAGAAGTAGCTGGAACGCCAATGAATTTCGTCGCACAGTTTGGGAATGAATATCTCCAAACTGGTGTCCGCCTGAAAATTCGGCCCATGTGAATACGCTTTGCGAACTCACCAGCTGGACTTCGTAAATTACAATATGCGCCGTAATGTAAATAATTAATTAGTAAATTTTTATTAATTAGTTGATTATGATTTTCGGGGTTTTAAGTGCCAAAACCACAATTTGATCATGAGGCACGCCGTAGTGGGGGGACTCCGGATTAATTTTGACTACCAGGGGATCTTTAACGTGCCCCCGATCCATGGGACAAGGGCGTTTTTGCATTTCGCCACCATCGAAATGCAGCCGCCGCGGCCGGGATCTGATCCCGCGACCTCGTGCTCAGCAGCCCAGTACCATAGCCGTTAAGCCACCGCGACGGGTAATTGATTATGCATTACGATTTCTCGTGCAAATAATTTCAGTCTCTTAGAGTAATTCACTTTCAATGAGACAGGATTACGCAATCTGCCACAGGCAATCTTATTTAAAATCGTCTATGCAAAAAAAGAAAAACAGCAATACATATGCTCACCGAAAAAATTATTACGCCGGTGACTAGACATCGCTTATATTAAACTAAAATGTACCCTTGTGGAAGTATAGCTGGGGAAATACGGTATTCATCAGTCTGAATGCCCAAGATAGACGAGAGGAATGGAATCAGGCGATGCGGCGTCGACGCTGAAAACCTCCTTGTTCGACCGTCTGGGTGGGAACAAAGATCGGCTTCATTTCAAGCTTGGATGGGGTTACCGCCGCGCCATGTGGGCGCTCGATATGCTGCACGAGACCACCCTGTTGTGCTTCAAGCAAGGGAGAACCGAGAAGTAAACTTAGCGGCGGACGGCGGGTCGAGGTTAGAGGTTGCCCCAGACATGAGCACCAATACCTACATATATGCGTATATTTTAACATCGTTCGCGCGCACACGCGCGCACTTTATTAGCGGCGGTAGTAGGGGATGGGGAGGTTATTTTATTGTTTTCTTTTTAATGTTTCACGCATGCTATACGAGCTCCAGATATGGATGCTGCGCTAGCGAAGTGAAGAAAAAAATTGGCATTCACGTGCGCAAACCACGATATCGTTATGGGGAACGCCGTAGCCGGGGGACTCCGGATTAATTTGGAACACCTGCGGTTCTTTAATGTGCACCTATATCTAAGTATACACGGGTGTTCTGGCACTTCGCCCCCACTGACATGCGGCCGCCGTGGCCGGGATTCGATCCCGCGACCTCGTGCTTAGCAGCGCAACGTCATCGCCACTAAGCAACCACGGCGGGTGCGCAGGTGCTGACATAAATGCATATCTGTTCTTTATTAAATATGAAAAGAAAGGGAAGCTTCGCCACAAGTAGGACCGGCTATGCGAAAAATCATAGGCATGGAATACAAAATAAAAAAAGGGGGGGTGGCATAGTGAAAATACAAAGCACTGTGAAAAGTCTATAACCAAATGGTAAACCACATACAGAACACGTCCGTAGATCATGAACCAAATAAACAAAAAAAAAACGTTATTACACTGCAATAATAACGTACGCGTGTATACATTCGTCAGCCCATTTGTCCAGAACGATCGAACGCCGCCTATACCGATAACGCCTCGTTCTAACTAGCTCGCATCTAAGCATGCGCAGCGACACTGAAGGCACTGCGCTAATCTTTTTCGCCTTACCGTTTAACGAGGCCTCAACAGCTGCAATAATCTGCGACCGCTCACCACTAAAGTCCCTATATAAGACAAGTACCGCCATCCTTTGATCAACGCCGCTTCTCTCTCTCCTGTATCTCCGATTGGACGATGATAGCGCGCGCTTTTCACTTCTTTATATTTTGTTTCTTTGTTGTTGTTTTTTTTTTTTTTTTTGCCTCAGAGCCATGTCTAAAGTCCTCTCCGCAGCCGCAGCCGCAGTCGCCGGCGGCGCGCGCCCGGCCTGAAAGCTTCAACGTAGACTTTCTAGGTGCGCCACCGTCGACTGTGCTTTCGCAAGCAAAAAGTAAAGAAAAAAATGTCACAGTTTCGCCCTCAGGGCGAAGCAATGAATGCGATAGCAACACAGCAATGTCATACGAAGTAAGGTGAGCGGCTTCGGTAGCAATATGAATTGTAGTAAACATGAGCTGATTAAGTAAGCAGGTGTGCTGCGGCGTAAGTAGACCGACATGAAGAGAGACTCGATGACCACGAGAAGGCGCGTGTGAAACGGTGGTGTTGATGAGAACCGCTTCCCGTGGGCAGCGCGTGCGAAGGGACACACCTGTAGCGCTGCACTGCCGATCCGGGCAGCATTGCATGTGTAGCGTGCGTTGGAAAATGTGGCCCGACTATTACTAACTGAATGAACAAGCGTGGTGAGAGCGCGCACAAACAACATGAATAGATCACACTGAATGACTGCAGACAACGACTGTCAAAACGCTGGCAGCAAGCGCATATATACGCCGCAGCAGCGGGCGAAGGTACGTGCGGTCTATCGCTTCAACGGAAACTGAGCGGCGAATGCACGGCGCATAAAGGTCAGAGCCGTGTGGAGATAAGAGACGGTGCGGACGAGCGACGAGCGCGGTTGTTGGCAGCGTAGAAGTGCCCCCCCCTTCCCCCCCCCCCCCCCCCGCGCGCTCCCTCCGGCGCTGGCTTCCCGCTTCCTTGCTTGCGCGTGGGTGATTGAGTGCGTTCGCTCTCCGTGATAGCGCGCGTCCCCGCACGCTTCCGCTCGGGCATACGGCGCGCGGCGAAGATTTTATCTATAGGGAACCTGACGGCGACGGCAGAAATCCGGTAGAAGTGTCCATATAATTGCTATCGCAATAAAAAGCAAGCGCTTTAGGAGAGGAGGCGGCGGAGGAAAGAGTAGATGGCGGTACTTATAAGGGGGCTTTACTCACCGCTGGTGAAGGCGCAACAGCAAGGGGGGGGGGGGGGGGGGTACTTAGCGAAGATTACAGACTGCTGCGTATTCAGTGGAGCGCGGCCCAACAAGTGTTATCTGTGCTCTCACTCTGCGGCCATGCGACACCCACGGCGGTGATCGCAGCTGATGAAGCCTCGGTATAACTAAAGGCTGGTTCACAACGGCAGCGATATTGGTCGGCCGACTGTCGGCGACAGCGTTTTCCTTCCTTTAAACCGTTGGCCACAGCGTTTTCCGTCCTGTAAACTGTTGTCGTCATCAGTCGGCAGACCAGAATCGTTGTCGTGTCAGCGTAGTGTGAATCAGCCTTAACAAGACGAAAGACGCCGAAGACAAGCGTGCTGATTGCTGTACAGGTACACTGTAAATATCGAGGAAACTGAACATGCACATTAACTACCGTTCAAAAGCAATTTATCAATTCACTGTCAGCGAGACAATCTCACAGAGCCTCAAGAGCGAAACCCAGTTTGTTGAAGCACGACCAGGGTCCACGAACTTGATCTGTCTTGAACTTCAACCGTGAGATAAACCTGTATGTACGCAGCTTGCAGCAACACGTCCCAATATTAGGGAGTTTTAGTATAGCGGAAAACAGCAAACGCAAAGATTTAGCGTTAGCGTTGCGTGCTGCAAACTGTGCATGCGCAGAAAGTAAACGTAGCCAGAACTCTTACGTACGTTATACGCTATTTCCGGAATATAGCGTTCAACGAGAACGCACGTAAAGGATTCCGTACGTAGGGCAAGATGGCGGCGCCTGTTGAAGCGAGAGCCGTCCACTTCGGATCTGTCGAGTCGTCGGCCTGCACTGTTCGGCTCATTCGTTCCCCACTAATGCTCGTGTTTGCCTTAGATTTGTGTGATGATGCTTCGACAGCGGCGTACAGGTGACAAATGGGCGTTGTTTTCGATATACGTTCTCGATTAGCGGCAGAGTAGGCTTAACGAGAGGGTTTGCTTATGTTTGCTGTATCCGCCTCGAGATGGCGCCCAAGTGTATTTGCGTTAGCGTTTTGCTCCGTTCCGCTATTCTAAAACACTACCTTGTACCGCGCAGTGCAGCCTTTCTTTGCGTTAGCGTTGCGTCGCACGCTCACGCTAACGTAAGCGTTTGCCGCTATACTAAATCTCCCTATTGTCAACCTAAAAACCCCTTCTCGTGCGATAACCAGTCCTGAAGCAAGAATTGGATCTCGCATCAAATCTTATATTATCACCCATAATTGAATGAGAAAAGATTACTCGCTTCATGACTTTGATGTATTCAGGCAAAGGTATAACGTGAGCGCTCAATGCAGTCGTCTCTACGACTGTCGACTCGTCCCTTCTATGAAGTACCTGAATAACTGTCTGGACCGCATTGCGTTCAGCGTAAACGATCACCCCATACATTACGAGCAACATTAAGCGCCATAGGTCAATTATGGATGGCTTGCACTGACGTCATTGTAGCCGCCATGTTGGTGCACCAACACGATGATAAGCTGGGTCCGTAACGTCACGTGAAAGCTTTCAATAAGATGAATTGGACTGAAGTGCTCGTAGTCGCCATGTTGGTGCCCCAAAACGGTGAAAAAGTGGGTGCGTGACATCACGTGAAAGCTATCAATTTCGCACAGCACCGCTTCAACTGGGTTGTGAACCCGTCCGCCACAGAAATACGGAACACGCCACCGCTTGACTACGCGGCTACTCAATTTGCAGGCGTAACTCTTGCAAAGGTTCAGGGCTCATTTGATCTAGATTTCCATATCAGAAAGCTTAGCATGAAAACATCTGGTATATGATCAGTGTGAAACAAACACGGCGAACATATGTGATGCCCTCAGACAATGAAACCAAAGTAAAGGATGTCATTTAATTGAAAAGTAGAAGGGGGAAAATGGAAAAACTAAAAAGGAAGAAAAGGACATCTTGCCGCTGGTGGCACCTATTGAGCTACCACGGCCAGATACACTCCCATCTATTTTTTTGTGTGTGTACTTATTCGCGTGCACGTACTAAACGTAGCCTAGCAGTGTTAGCAGGTGCTATTCACTGTATTGGCGGCGGATGCGGAATGTCTTTCAACCACAGGTGTCACGCGGTACGTGAACTCCTTGGGAGCACGCAATTGGACAATAATTCATCGCATGCCATACCTAAAGCATCGCGCAGCTGCCAGAGACGATAATTTCGTATTATTCAGTGAGCTAGATGATTCAAGGAAACCGAGGGTATCGATTCTACGTTGTGGAACAACCATATGAAATGAAGCCAAGCCTTGACTTCATTGTTTGCCGGCTTCGTATGGCTTCTTTGAACAGAAGTGGGACTAGGGATGGTAATATCGATGAACGATTAATCGATTAACCGACTAAAAGTACGCCGCAAAACGATTAATTGTCATCGATGTCTACCTTTAATTTAATCGGTTTAATCGATTAAAGCAGTTCGATTAATCGTTTTCCAGAAGTTGACTAAAGTGGCGTGAAAATTTTGAAATCGTACTATAGAATGCGGAGTACGAGCAACGGCAGCGTGGCTGCGAAGACTGAGAGCGACTGTTGACTGTTTTTCCGAGTCCTGCCGAGCTGGCCAAGCGCTTCCCCGCTTTACGCACGCGTCGCACAAGGTGCCTGAGGCCGGAGAGAAGCCGCCCCAGTGGAGGAAGAAATTAACTAGGAGAGAGCATTACGTGAGCCTGCAAGTCTTGGCAAGCGAACTCACCGTCAAGCCATTTCTTTCGCTTTTACCTCACAGTATATAGTCAGCACGTGACCCTGAGAGACAACGTATTGGCCGATAATGTTTGGTTCGCAGTAGTTTCAAATGGGTGCGCTCCCGTTCAGCTGCGCTGCTGCCCTGCACCCGGCAGCATTAAACCTACCACGCGCTCTGATGTGGCGATCACGTGTTGCGCCGTTTCTACATGTCAGTCGTGCTGCGATGCTCTCTTCTAATTTCTCCTTCCTCCATGCCCACCCTCCTCAATAAGTGCCATTTTTAACATGCAGGGTGTTCATTATTAAGTTTTACGGAATTTTTAGAAATCGCCTGTGACAGGTAGCGTAATTTTTATCATTGAGCTGGGTTATTCGATGAGGCGGACATTAGCACGAGAAATCAAAACACATATTCAACTAATTAACAAAAATCACTAATTAACTTTAGTTTTTACTTTACGACACATATAACAATTTACGAATTGTAGCCGGTGAGCTTGTCAGGCGTATCCACTTGGAATGAATTTACAGAATGACACCAGCTTGGTGATATGCGCCATCATATACTCGCCGTAAAAATGCACTGTTGGGCCACTTACTTTTTTACCAAAATACATTGAAGCACAAAAGTAACTGGAACGTCCATGTATTTCGTCCCACCCTCTGAGAAATAATATCTCGAAACTGGTATCATCCTGCAAATTCATTTCAAGTAGGTGCGTCTTGCAAACTCACCGCTACAATTCGTAAATTGCAATATGTGTCGTAAAGTAATTAACTAAGAAGTTAATTAGTCAATTTTTGTTAATTGGTTGAATATGTCTTTCGATTTCTCGTGCTACTGATGTCCGCCTCTTCGAATAACCCAACTCAACGGTAAGAATAATGCTACCTGCAACAGGCGATTTTTAAAAATTCCGTAAAAGTTAAATATTGTCACGTAGTAGTGACGGTAAAGGAAACAGTCGCAAAACTGTGAATGACGAAACAGATGTTTTATTGGGCGAACCTGTGCCCACAAAAGCAAGTTGCACTCGAAGCACAACGATAGCGGCGAACACAGTCGGCGATCGTCGAAATCTGATCAGCGGCGAAACGCGTCGGCTTTTATACATAAGTCATCGAAGGTTCCAGGGCGACCCCATCGAAGCACTGGGGTCGCCCTGGTGCCCGCGTGTCTTCCAGAAAGTGCTAGACAATTTGCGTCGCTCATACAATCAATTACATAAGCGGCCGTGACAGTAGACAACGGGTAGAAGCATCGATAACGTTCGAGAAACTTCCGTCCTGCGCCCTGCGCCGAGCGATAACGTTTAACATTTGTTAGCCGGTGAAAAGCGGTCACCGGGGAAAGATAAACAAGTACACGTGTTAATATGAACACCCTGCCACTAGTCCCTAGCGGCAATTATAGTTGACCTCTAACAAATGGAACATTATTCTTTATCAAAGTTTATACGCTTGTATTTCTTATCCTGGTTCCACCTTTCAAACGTTAAATAGGTAAAATAGGTGAGTAGGTAACTGTGTTTCAGCCTTTTTAAAGCGCCCGAAAAAAAGTCGATTAATCAATTAATCGACGAAAAACCCCGCATCGAAAGCGATTAATCGATTATACGCTAAACTGACGAACGATTAATCGTTAATCAATTAAAAATTTTCATCGACCATCCCTAAGTGGGACCCTTCGCGGTTTCCCTGAATCGATACAGGAAACACATACACTTCACCACGCCAGCTTAGAGTATTCGCTATATTTTGCTCTTTTTATCTGGTTGGTTTCCAAGTCCTCACATTGAACTTTGCTGCTCACTCCTGCGGAAGATTAATGTAGCTTGCAGTAGAAGTGGTGGTAGTGAAGACGTCTCTATTTAAACCGGGATGATCTCGGAGGTCTATTATTGGAAGGAGGAAAGCATACCCACTTCTCGCCTCATGATAGAGAGTCAAAATTCATCTTCCGGGTCAAAAGAAAGATTACCTTCCATTCTACTGTAAGACGAAGCTGCAAAGGAAGCCCGTACAGGCTTTTCCGAAGGGAAACTTGTAACCTGAAGAAATATTCGCCCCACTCGGGGAATTGAATCTGGGACCAACGCCTCTTCGAGGTTGTTGGAGCTTCCATATTGTAGAAAATCAACCGTGCATACATAATAGCTCATTTGGTAAAAAAAGGTTAAATTTCCAACCGCGGCTGACCCAATTTCGATGGAGGCAGAGTGAAAGAAAAAGGAAAGAAACGCGCGTTTAAATTTAGGCACACCTTAAGTAAAAGGAAGTGTGATCAAAATTAATCTGGAGCCCTGCGCTACGGCGTCTCTCATAACCCTATAATATTGCTTTGAGACTTTAAACTCCATACTTAAAAAAGAAAAAAAAATCACGCAGAAACTCCACTGGAGTTGTCTAAGTATGCGTAAGCATTGTGCCACTAGCTCATCTCTACGCAGTGCGGCATCATTATGAAATTTATCACGCTTGATACGACCAGCATAAACACTTATCGAGCTTTTTCGATCGTTATCAACCTTATCGGACTACACCCTGCCATTATCAACCCTTATCGTTCGTTATCAACATTCGAAAGTGGTTGTCCAGCGAAGCTTTATTGATGGCTCGGATGCTTGTTTCGAGCTTGTTCTTTATTGAAACATATGCTGTTCTGTGTGTTGTGTGGATGTACAGTCACGGCCGCTGGATAAAAAAGCGGCCGTGGTACAGTCATGTCTCGTTAATATGGACGCCTCCGTTCCCCAGAAAAGTCGTGCATAATGTGAGTCGTCCACAATAACGAATGAAGGTTCAAAACGCAAACATTAACGAATAATCGCTCCAAAAAAGAACACCATTTATTCAGCCCAAAAACGAGGAGATGTGGGATTGCACTGATGCTTTCGATCTCACTGTAGTGTCCAGAAACACGTCGGCTACTTACGAGGGGCGTTCAATAAAGATTTCTCCTGACTCACTTCTATTTATTGCAGGATGCTGAAACTGCGCATGTGTAATGACATAAGTCACTATAGTTCACGCGTCAATGTGAAACTCTGAACTAATAACGGTCTTTCTTTTACAGGTGCTGAAGTGGTGTGAGGTGTGATAATGGATGCAGTGGAATACAGAGCAGTCATCAAGTTTCTGTACTTGAAAGGCCGCACTCCAAGGGAGGCGTTCGATGAGATAAAAGAGGTTTATGGGTAGGATTCCCCATCATATGATGTAGTGAAGAACTGGCATCGTCAATTCAAATATGGTCGGACTTCGGTGGAAACGGCTCCGATGGCAGGGCGACCCCACTCCGCTATCGATGAACACACCATCAAGCAAGTGGAGGCCGCCATTTCGGAAAATCGCCGCGTAACCGTTCGAGACCTAGCCCAAAATGTCAAGATTAGTGTGGGGTCCGTGGAAAAAATCATTCAGGACCATCTTCATATGCGTAAGGTATCCGCGCGCTGGGTTCTCCGACTGCTCACACCTTTCCAAAAGCAGGAACGAGTCGACGACGAAGTTCGGCGACGGGTCGGATGGGCTCTACATCTGCTCCGCACAGAAGCCACATTTTCGGCGAAATCACCTCGGCCTCCAGATTCTACGTAATCATCGTGTGTCTGATGTCAGCCAGAGCACGTCGACACCGAGCTTGAGGGTGCAAGTGCTATATTTTGCATTTTACGCTCACATCAAGTTTCGAAGCGGGGCCGCCCCGCTAAACCCACTACGCTATCGGCGAGGCTTAGCAAAGGCTTCGGCCGCCGCACCGCTGCAGATGGCAAACGCGTTGCGCAATACCGACGCCGACAAAGCCCACCAATCGTCCACCGAGGCCTCGGAGGCCTCGGAGAACGAGGACATGGAAATTCTCGAATCGCAAGGACTTCTTCCGGCCGCAGAGGAGCGACTGTTGCTAGTCGTGCCCGTCGTCGTCGGCTGCAGACACGCTCGACCACGCCCCAACTACCCCGAACACCACCGAAGCCCGTTCTCCGCCAAAGCCGACCGGCGATGCGCGAGCCCCGACAACCACCCCTAGCTGCCGACGATTACAAGTTCGCGGTTCGTCCACGGAATGGCCTGCAGCTCAACAAGGTGAGCCCAGGGAAGTTAGTAGACGCCATCACAAATGAGGCAAAGCTATAATTCGGCTCCACCGCATTCAAAATACGCATCGACGAAGATCAAAACATCCTTGTTCTGAGCACTGCCTCAGAAGCAACGGCCTCAGTACTAAGCAAGATGCAGAAAATTACAATTGGTGCAACAACATATGATATTGCATCATACGGAATATCCCCCGCTAACTCGTGCAAAGGGGTGATATACAACATCGATCCCGACACCCCGCCCGAAATGCTACTTAAACGCATTGAATCTCCCGGATACGAGGCGCTGACATGTAGAAGACTGGGAAACACAACAACCATGGTGATCCCATTCCTGGGAAAAACAGTACCATATTACATCGAATTTTCCGGCCTTCTTCTGCGGTGCTACCTCTACAAGAGGACCGTGCCACATTGCCGAACCTGCAACGAGACAGGCCACAGAGAGGACGTCAGCCCGCGTCCCCCCGCCACACCCAAGTGCAGGGAGGGCGGCACTTCGCTAGCAACGGAGCAGCACTAGTGCCACTGCACTGCGAGAGACGTCCGCCTACCCGGATACGTCACGTATGGCACCGATACAGGTGACAGCCTTCACACCCTGGTCAGTAAGAAGCTAGTGGCCATTCAACACCATCTCCAACAATCCGAACCGCTTGCCAAGAAGAACGGTCCCATGTTCGTTCTAAACGCCTATACTGTCGGCCGAAAAGCACGCCATCGGTCCTCAAACAGGTTTTGGAGCAAGCCACGCACGCAGCAGGCAACCATCCGATTCTAATAGTGGGCGATTTCAATGCAGCCCACCCCCTCTGGAGTTATACGTACACCAACCCCAGGGGAAACTTGCTTCACAAAGTTATTGAGGACATGGACCTCACACTCGTCAACGATCCAAGGAGTAGCACGAGGCTCGGCACAAGTGTTACAGGAGACACGAACCCCGACTTAACCCTCACCAGAAATATCCCCCAAGCTTACTGGACCAATCTGGCGGAGTACCTAGGCAGCGACCACGCGCTGCTAGCCACCACTCTCCATGGCCTCGAATACAAAGTCGGGATAGGCACTGCTCGCCTCACGGATTGGACCAAGCTGCGGGAGATAAGAGAAGAAAGAGCTACAAACGAACAGAGCCAACAGCTTCAGTCAACTAAGGACTGGATCACTCAGCTTCACCAGGATGTGAAGGCACATACTAAATTACTTGAAACGTCCACCACCACTCCGAGCATCGACGCTCGCTTGCTCCACATGTGGGAAGCCCGGCGTAGCCTCCTGAAGCGTTGGAAAAGGCAAAGATTAAATCGCAAGCTCAAGAGACGAATCGCACTACTCACGCAAGAGGCTGAGGAATACGCTAACGCACTATGCCGCGAAAATTGGCTATCCCTCTGCGACAGCTTGAGAGGAAGACTGAGTACTTCCAAGACGTGGTATTGAGGTATTTAATCAACCCGGCCAGCAGCAAAACGGAATCCCACCACAATATGGCCCGAGTAACCCACCAATTCCTAGGAAACGAGGCGGACCTCCTTTTGACTCTCCAAGCCCAGTACTTCCCCACACAGCCATCGGAGCCTCTGCCACCCTACACCGGCACCCCTAATGAGCTCTTAGATGAGGACATTCATCTACATGAAGTAACAGCGGCGATAATGGGCTTGAGACGCCACACTGCCCCGGGAACGGATCAAATCACCAATAAGGCACTTGTCAATCTTGACAACGCCTCGCTACTAGAGCTTACCGCTCACCTTAACGAAGTATGGAGGGAAGGAAACCTTCCCGAGGACTGGAAAATGGCCGAGGTTCGTCTGATACCGAAGCCAGGTAAGCCACCAGCCATTGAGAACCTACGACGGATCTCCCTCACTTCGTGTGTAGGAAAGCTCCTAGAGCACATCGTTCTCAACCGGCTCAACCATTCCTGGAGGACTCGGGGAAACTAGCAACGACGATGATAGGATTCCGTCCACACCTCTCAACTCAAGACATCTACTTCACCTGAAAGAGGAGGTGATTGTACCAGCGACACGCAACTCGCCCACGGTTATCCTCGCCGTAGATCTTAAAGGGGCGTTCGAGAACGTCAAGCATATAGCAATCTTACAGAGGCTAAACACGCTGAGCTGTGGGGCCAGGACGTACTCCTATATCAGAGATTTCCTCTCAGATAGAAAAGCCATCCTAAAGGTCGGGGACCAAGCCACAGACCCCTTTCTACTGGGCGGGCACGGCACACCACAGGGCGCAGTATTATCCTCTCTCCATTTCAATATCGCCCTAATAGGCCTCCCGCCGCTCCTCGATAACATCCCGGGGATCCGGAATGGCCTATATGCCGACGACATTACCATCTGGTCGTCCACAGGGTCCATCGGGCAATGGAGAGCCGCTTGCAGGAAGCGGCAGACGTGGTGAGCGACTATGCTAAGACATGCGGCCTCAGCTGCGCCCCCCAAAAGTCGGAGCTACTCCTGGTCTCACCGCGAAAGAAGCACGCATCCTACTCGCCCACTATCACCATACAACTGGAGGGACACACCATCGGAAGTTCCGTCTCAGAGCGTAAAGAATTGGGAATGATTTTACAGTCGGATCGCACCAACACAATAATAATTAACAAGCTTAAGAATACAACACCCCAAGTTACCCACATGATCCGGCGAATAACAACCAAGACAAGAGGCATGGGGGAGGCGGACACGCTTCGGCTTGTCCAAGCCTTCGTCGTGTCTCGAATAACTTACGCTATTCCATACGCACTACTGAACGCGACAAAATTCACAAAAATCAACACAATTATCAGAAAGGCATATAAGCAGGCGATGGGCCTGCCGATCAGTACGTCCACAGAGCGCCTACTACTACTAGGCGAGCACAACACGGCCGAGGAGCTGATCGAAGCACATTTATCCAGCCAGCCAACAAGGTTGGCGGTTACGGAAGCGGGGAGGTCCATCCTCTTACGCCTGGGGCTATCTGCTCCTCTCAGCCATCCGCCGCCTCAGACTGTTAGCGTACCCCATGCCATCCGGAGCAACATCACCGTACCTCCTCTACCTCGCAACATGCACCCAGTGCACCACGCACAGCGAAGGGAGCCCCAGGCTCGGGCCATACACAAGCAATACGGGACTTTACCCTCTATAGCCTACACGGATGTGGGGTCTTACCCCAGACGCGCAGCCACAACAGCCACGGTAATCGTAAACAACGAACATCGGAGCAGCATTTCGCTCACCCGATACAATCCCCTCCAAGCCGAGGAAGCGGTCATAGCCCTGCCGCTCTCCAAAACACACGTTGAAGTCATAGTGACCGACTCCCAACAGGCGTGCCGCAACTTCGCTAGCGGCAGAATTCATGCCACTACGCTGAGGGGGGCGCTGCGAGCCTTCAAGGAGAGCGGACGCGTTTCACGTCGGCTCCGCCGAATGGATGTCCTATCGCCAAACATTTGGTCTGCACCGCCCGAAACCAGTTGGACTGCATCCGTGAAGATACCAGGAACCCGTGAACAGCATTATTATCCAGGTGGGCCAATTTTTGGCAGTTCTACGGGACTTTATTCTTCGACCACGCGAACGCCGTAGACGCGGAGGCCGCGGACGCGGCACCAGACGCGGCCGCCATGGCTCTCGTACCGGGCGACGACCCAGACAGCATGCGAGAAATGGAGCTTTCGACCGCGGAGACGCCAGTTTTTGATAAAACTACGGAGTATACCATCCAGAAAAAATTAGAACAGTGGGAACGAGCAACCTCGAGACGCGCCAGTTGCGAACAACAAAGAAGCCCTAGCCACGGTGGTGGCAGTGACGGCGACGCCACCGCTTCGGCGCTGGGTAAGCAAGCTCAAAGTAAACGCTGGAAGCCACAAGTTATGCCCAGATTTGGAGCGGAAGAAGCTGTGATTATCATCAAGCCAAAGGGAACTCTCAACCTCGCACAATTTAGGGGCAGCAACCAGATCGGGGAAGCCATGTACGCTGCCGCCAGCATTCCGCGGGCGTCGCAGGCGCTCGCTATTTGGCCGGCATGGGACCAGAATATAATTATTATTGGCATCAAGAATGCCCAACTTATTCGTCAGGTCCTCGCGATTGGACAGCTCGAACTCGGAGGACAGGCCCGAGCTGTTCAAGCCTACCTCAAGACATCGGACAACACAAGCCGTGGTGTCATTCAAGTGGACCCTAAGGCCACCGAAGCGGATATTACTCAGGCAATTTACTCACCGGAGGCTCCAGTAGTAGGAGTCCGAAAATTAGGAAAGACCAACGTAGCAGCGATCACGTTCGAGGGCCGGAAGGTGCCTTTCAACGTTTATTACTGGGGAGAAGCTGTGCCGGTTCGCCTCTACCGCAAGACGACACCAGCCTGTCCACGCTGCGGCACGATTGGACATCGGCCCGACGTTTGCCCTAATCCGCAGACCGGCCGATGCCGGGCTTGTGGTGAGACAAATCTACAAGAGGACCACGAGTGTCAACCCAGTTGCCTCATTTGCGGGGGCCCTCATCTCACGGGGTCCATCCAGTGCAAACAAAAATATAGGAGAGGAGGTGCTGGAACTGGAGCCGGGCGGAAACCCGTCAATGGAAAAGCCAGTCAGCAACATCAATCCAAGAAATCTGTAACGAGCCAAGCCCCTGACTTGCAAGCTCGAACGCCGGGGGAGACCCCTTCGCCTCGACCGCATGGGAGAGCCTTCAGCGGGGGCCCTGGGGGAGGCGGTCGTCCAGCAGACAAGCATGATGGGCCCGAGCCAGACCCCAGACGCGGAAACAAAACGAGCAGCAACAAGGTGAGCTGGGCAGATGTGGTTGCCTCCCCTCCCCTCACGTTGGCTGATCAGAAACTTAGGGCTGAGAACGAAAGGCTCAGGCTAGAAATACAAAAACTTAGAAGACTGCAGCGAACGCTCCAGAGAATTGTATAGCATCGCAGGTACCTTCCGCGCAAGCGATGGAGGAGGACAACCCTCCTCCGCCGCCGTCAGGTAGTGCGACTAAGTTACCCTCAGGTACGTCAGAAATCGGGCGAGGAGCGTCGGGCGGCGGCGTAGCGTTGGCAGCTGTACCTTCGATAGCGGAGTGTACGGCGCACCGAGACGCGGACGCAATTACACAGAAATTCAGTGAATGGATGGAAAATATGGAAAAGCGAATTCAGGAGGAAATCGCAAAAATGGAATCGCGCATGCTACCAAGCCTACAGGCTAGCGTAGAAAGAATTGAAGAGACGCTAAGCAAAAAAATTGAGCAGAACTTACAAGGAATGGCAGGTGAGGAGACGCATAGCGGAGGACCAGCGCGTCGCTCCAGCTTTTTCGCCTTTCTCAATCTCGCATGTGCCGATTTTCACCCGGATTTTCATCTCTACGGACCCAGCAAGATTCTCCGATCACGGGGAGGTGCGGACTGACGGATTTGAGTGAGCTTTTGACAATTTTTCGATCCTTTTCGACTCGGAAGGTCGCACTCCGGGTTAGGCTTGACGACGAGTACGCCCGTCGCCGGCGGCGGCGGAGCAGCTAAGCTTAACACGGCCAGGAGCGTCTCGGCGCCACTTAGAGAAAGCATGCAGCCAATCGAAATCGACGGCGAAGATTTTCGGGAGGACGACGCGAACGATGGTGCTTGGAACCTCGTTCAAAGGAAATCTACGGGCAGAAAAAAGACGGACGCGTTCGAGTTTCTGAATCGCCCTCGGATAGCTGAAGATGGTGGCCGCGTTGGTGGCAAAAGTGGTCGGCGCATACCGGCGCAGAGAAGGAAGGTTTTCGCAGCTTCTAGAATGCCGGAGCTACCGGAAGAGCATCAGAAGATCATTGTGAGACTGCGCAACGGTCTCGACTTGAGAAAAGCCAGCCATTACGGCGTTTCTACGGCTATCTTCAGAGCGGCGGGGATTTCCAGTATGGAAGCGGAGACCGACGTGGTGTGCCCGAACGTTGTTCAGAACATCGTGGTCGTCTGTACGGAAAAGGAATCCAACGCAAAGAAGCTACTGAGAATCAAGTCAATTTTGGTCAACGGCAAAGAACACGAAGTCAACGTGTATGCTGCTGCCGGAAACGGGTTCGTCAAGGGAGTGCTACGCAACGTAGAGCCGGGAATCAGCGAGGTGGATCTCAACGCCCTCATAGTAAACCGGAGAAATCCCTCGGCGCGACAAGCCAATCGTATCAAGGAAACGGGTTCGGTGATTGTCCTCTTCGATGGGGACGAAGTGCCGGACTACGTGCGAGTTGGCCAGACCCTGTACAGATGCTACCTGTACAAGAAGCAGATCGAGGTTTGCTACAACTGCGCCCGCATTGGACATCGTGCCGATGTCTGCCCGACGCCTACGCTCAAGGTATGCCGCGGCTGCGGAATTACAAACCCCGCGGACGGCCACGAATGTCAAGCAAGATGCAAGCTCTGCGGAATTAAAGGCCACCCCACCGGCGACAAAGTATGTAAGCAGCGATACCAAACGCCGTTCATCATCAGACAAAGAAGAAGAGAGCGCGCCGAGGCGCGCGCCTTCAAGTCAAACCCCATGGACATCCCTCAACTCATGCCCAGCGGTGCAGCGATGACGCAGCAAGGCTGGGTTCAGCCCTTCACAGTGGGCGGTAGTCCGATCCTGCCTGCCACGGCAACGTGGGCCGACAGACCCTCGCCACCAGAGACTACGAGAGCTAGGCAGCAACATCTTCAAAAAGAACAGAGTGCAGCACCCAAATCGCAGGTAAGCGGGGGCAGTTTGCAAGAGCAAAAAAGAGAGAGTGAGGAGCTGGAAAAGATTAAGGAGGAAAATGCTCAGCTTAGAGAGCTCGTGGGTGAGATGAGAAAAGAGATGGCGGAACTACGGGCGGCTATCTCCGCGCCGCGACAGGAGCGGGATCAGGCCAGCATGGTGGGCCGCAAAAGAAGGGCGATAGGAGAGACCCCGGAGCCGGACGGCTTCGAGGCATTCCAACAGCAGATTAGCCAGACACTAGCCAGGATATCAGAGGCAATAACCAGAATCGGCACGGATATTGTCGATCTTAAGAAACAGGGAACCGAGCAGAATCAAAGAATCTGTGAATTGGAGAAAAAACATGGCTTGCTGCAACGCACAAACTCACAACCCAACATACTCATGGCCAGCGGGAAGCCGGATGGCCAGTCAAAACCGTTCAGTAAAAATGGCGGGGGACGATAAAAAACACAGGGATCTGCGCGTGTGGCAGTGGAATTGCCGCGGATACAGAGGCAAAAAAGCAATACTGGCTCAATACCTGCGCACTCAGGAAGAGAAACCGCAGGTGATACTCCTGCAAGAAACCATAATAGAGGACGTAACTATTAACGGATACGAAGTCTCGGTTCGCAAAGGGGAGAATGGCAGAGGTGTGGCGACCTGTGTCAAGCGCGGCATAACCACCATAGACCATGGAATTCTGGATAAACGATCGAACGCGGAATACATGTGCGTGGAACTCCTACCGGGTAGACACTTTAGAACGGGCTTCCTTATACTCAATGTATATAGCTCGCCCAAGAAGAAGGGAGAACGCTTCTACGCGCTCATAGCCAAGGCAGCCAGTATAGCGGCGAAGGCGGGGATTCCCCTACTTGTAGCAGGAGACTTTAACGCACCACATACCACATGGGGCTATGGGGCGAACACACCGAAGGGAGAATCGGTCGTGAAATCCCTTCACGATCATGGCTTCACTCTTCTTACAGATCCACATTTCCCCACTCGCATGGGTAACTCGGTGACCAAACCCTCTTCACCCGATCTCACTTTTATCAACTACACAGGCAACAAAACATGGACGAATAGGGGGGAAGACCTAGGCTCGGACCATTACATTGTGGAGACGTGCCTATACGCTAGTTGCAAAGGTACGAGGTCTCACAGAATAGTAGACTGGAACAAATTCAGAGTCAGCAGGAAGGATCTTCTTTGCGAGGGTGGCTATGACGACTGGAAGGATAAACTCCTCTCTGACGTCGCTGCCGCCACCAAAGAAGTAGAAACAGACGCTGACATTGAGGTTATGGACAGCCACCTTGCACATCTTATGGAAGCTAAGCATTCCATCAAACAGCGATGGGAAAAGAACAAACTGAACCGAACGCTCAGGAAACGTATTGCGCGGCTTAATACGCAGATAGCCCAGTACGCACAGGAGCTGGAGAGGAAACAATGGATTGAGGTGTGCGACAAAGTCGACGGACAGATGAGGGTAGGGGGTAAATGGAATCTTCTTAAACATTTCCTCAAGGCAGGAAACACCCGCAGTGCACAACGGTCAGCCATTGAGCGCCTTGTTCACAGGGAACTCGAGGGCAGGGACAAATATGAACTCATGGACGAACTCGCACAACGCTACCTGCCAATAGCAGTCGGGAGAGACGAGCCCGAGCAGTCCGCCTACGAAGGAGGGGAGGTACAGGAAATAGATGGCGATATCACGTCATGGGAGGTGAGGTACGCACTCCACAAGCTCAACAGTACGTCGGCCCCTGGGGCGGACGGACTTAACAATCGCATGCTGAGAAACCTGGACGATGATTCGGTAGACTTTCTCACCGACATGTTCAACAAACACTGGCGCGCGGGCACTTACCCCAAGGAATGGAAACACGCTTCGGTAATCCTCATACCCAAACCAGGCAAGAAATCCACACTGGAAAACTTCAGACCTATCTCACTAACATCATGCGTCGGAAAAATCTTTGAACATGTAATCAACGACCGGGTCTCGAGATTCATCGAACAGAGTGACATCTTCCCGTCGAATATGCTAGGCTTTCGCCCGCACCTTTCGACGCAAGATGCCATGCTACTCATTAAGACTCAGGTGTTGGACGCCTCGGCCAGGGACCCCAGGGTCATATTGGCCCTGGACCTGACTAAGGCTTTCGACACAATTGACCACAGTCATATACTGGCATCCATTTCTCACATGGGGCTTGGATACCGCTTTCATAACTTCATTAAGGCCTTCCTGAAAGACAGGACGGCGACCATTAAGATAGGGGACGTTCAATCCAAGGAGTACACGCTCGGTAGTACGGGGACGCCGCAAGGCGCAGTGATCTCTCCACTGCTATTTAACATCGGCATGTCCCCCCTTGCCAGGAAACTTGACTCGATGAAAAAGCTAGGCTCAGCCATCTACGCCGACGACATTACTTTATGGTCGCTTCAGGGCTCGACGGGAGAAACGGAACAGACACTACAAGAGGCGGTCGAAATCATCGAATACCACATAAGACTAATGAACCTTCGGTTATCCAGCAGCAAATCAGAGCTGCTGGTATACCAGCCTATACGTATGGGGCGCCGACCTAAAGGCTGGATTCCGGTGGAGGAGGTGGATATACACCTAAGAACGACAGACGGCGAGGAAATCCCTCGGGCAAACACACTACGTATTCTGGGCATGCTAGTCTCTGCAAACGGGAGAAACACAGCCACGATAGAGAAGCTGCAACAACACACAGCGGCCACCATCCGCCTCATACAAAGGGTCTCAGGGAAGAAGGGCGGCATCAAAGAAGACAATCTTCTTCGTCTCTTTCATGCGTTCCTTCTCAGTCACATAAACTATGTGGCCTCCATGCACAATTGGAGCGCGGCAGAGAAGAAAAAACTCGAGGTACTCGTCAGGAAAACGGTCAAGCGGGTGCTAGGTCTCCCCTTGAGAACTAGCACAGCTAAATTACTATCTCTGGGTGTTCACAACACTATAGACGAACTGATCGAAGCTCAGCGTATGGCACAGGTCGCCAGACTCTCTAACACCACTGTAGGCAAAACGATTCTCGAAAAGGCAGGCATCAACTCGCCTCTTATTTTTGAAAGGGCAACTCCACTGCCACAAGCAATTAGAGAAATTATCGTAGTTCATCAGCTACCCAGAAACATGCACCCGATTCACAATGTGGGCCGACGCAAAGCCAGGGCTAAGGCCATCCTAGAGAAGCTAGACAGCCGGGGGGATGGCGCAATCTTTGTAGACGCCGCTAGAATGACTGCAGACAAATACACGCTAGCGGTAGTTAACAAAGAAGGGCGGCTACTCAATGCTGCTACAGTTCAAACCAAGTCCGCCAGCATCGCTGAGCAAGTAGCCATTTCGCTCGCTATGACAATGGAAGGTACCTTCACCATCTTCACCGACTCCATGTCTGCCGTAAGGGCTTTCGACTCGAATCACATCGCGGAAAAGGCCGCCATGATTCTGACTCACTGCAAAGTGTACTCTCACGAGTTGGTGTGGTTTCTCGCCCATCTGGGTGGGGCCGTCGACGGCATCCCCAACCCCAACGAAATGGCTCACGCCCGGGCGCGAGGACTCGCGTGCCGCCCCGGCGCGTCGGGTCCTTCTCGACCGGGCCTCCCGCACCCCGACGGGTGTGGGGCGGGAGTTGGAGATGCTACCGGCGGAGACGCACTGACCACCTTTAATGAGATCACGAATCACTACAAGCTAGGTAGGAGAACCCTCCCCACTCCGCACAAAGAACTTTCCAGAGGCCAGGAGATAGCCTTCCGACTAATTCAAACGAACACCTTTCCGTCGCCAGCCATTATGGCCAGCTACATGGATATCTCCCCTCAGTGCTCTCTCTGTGGCGAATTAGCCACCTTTGGTCACATCATGTGGCGCTGCCCCCGCTTACAAATCAACTCCAGGGTCCATCGCATCGACGAGACCGACTTCTACACCTGCATCACGAGCTCCGACCTTCGGAGCCAGCTATGGGCGATCCAGGGGGCCTGCGAGGTGGCAGGGGGTCTTGGACTCCCGGTACCGACGTGGGTGACGCCTAAGGAGGGTTGCTAGTCCACCCTCCCCCCAGGATAAAATAAAGTTCTTCTGTCTGTCTGTCTGTCTGTCTACAAGGAATGGCAGAGCGGACAATACATACGATGCTGGAGCCACATCTGTCAAAACTCCAAGCTTATGAAATTAGGATTGACCGTAAGTTACAGGAATTCGCTGAATGCTCGCGCACGAAAACACCCAGATTGACAGGCAAAAATATGGGTACCAGGCAGATTGCATGTGATGACACGCTTGACCTGAGTACAGAAAAACACGGACTAACCTCTTCCAGTCTGCAACATGGCTCGTCAAACTAAACTGACAATATTACAGTGGAACTGTAGGAGTTTTAAACGTAAGCGGGAATCCTTGCAACAGTATGTGGACTCTCTAGACGAGAGGCCGGATGTAATCGCTTTAAAAGACGTTAATGTGGAAGCTAAACTCAGGTCGTACACTACGCATCAAACTAACAATTCGACCTGCATACTTGTACATAAGAATAGTACGGCTTCAACAATAGACCTAGAGCTCAATGCTGACATAGAACATGTGTTTATTTTATTCTCCCTAACACTCGTTCCAGTAAAGGAGCGTACATACTAAATATATACAGCCGGCCCAAACACAGGGCCGCAGTTTTTGACGAAATCTTTCAGAAAGCGGCACAGGCAGCAAAATCCGCGCCTCTCATTATAGTGGGGGATTTTAATGCGTACAGCTTTCTCTGGGGTTACAACAACGAGAACCTAAAAGGCAGAAAATTGGCAGCAGCAATATCGGATATGGATCTTACTATTCTGACGGACCCGCAGCATCCTACGAGAATAGGCAATAGCGTGTCAAGAGACACATGCCCTGATTTAACGCTAGTCAAGAATGTTAAAAATTGCGAATGACAAAATACGCACGAAGCCTTAGGCAGTGACCACTATATACTTCGTATCTGCCTAGACCACAACAAGCATCGCAAACACAGGGGACAAGCCCGGCTTGCGGATTGGTCGCGCTTTCGAGAGTCCAAGGATCCTCAACTCAATTCGCCTATAGAAGAATATGAGAAGTGGGCTGAATCGCTGCTAGCTGCCAGGGAGAAAGTCACGAAAACGCTGCAGACCTCAGAGGATGTCCCGGCAGTTGACAATCACCTGCTCCACCTTTGGGAGGCCAGGAGAGGCCTCACCAGAAGATGGAAGAAGCAAAAACTAAATCGCAAGCTTAAAATCAAAATCGCTGAAATCACACAACAAGCAGAAGAATACGCGTGGACCTTGGCCAAGAACAACTGGCTAACCAAGTGCGACTCACTGAGAGGCGGGCTTGGCGCCAAGTCCGCGTGGAACCTCCTGCGATGCCTGATCGAGCCCAGCAAGACGAGGGGAGAGCAAAAGCGGAACCTGAAGAGAGCACTCCACGGCTATGCAGGAACGGATGAGCAGCTGGTGACAGCCCTCGCGAGCAAATACCTCTGTACGACCAAAGATGACGAACCTGTGCTACATTATCAAGGCAAGGATAATCCGGAACTCGACAGAGACTTCGATGAAGAAGAAATACAGGCGGCGTTACTAAGCATGAGAAGAGGTACGGCGCCAGGACATGACAAAATCACAGTAGGCTTGCTTGCCAACATGAACAAGAAGATGCTAAGCCACCTGACGGTTTACATCAATGAGTGCTGGAGAACTGGCAAACTCCCCCTGGCGTGTAAATCGGCAGACGTCAGCTTTATCCCTAAGCCGGGCAAAGAGGTAAGCATTAACAACCTCCGTCCGATTTCGCTCACTTCATGTGCCGGCAAGCTGATGGAGAAAGCAGTGCATACCAGGCTTTCAGCGTATTTGGAGGAAAACGATTTGATGCCCCACACCATGTTTGGCTTTCGGGAGCGCCTATCCACGCAAGACGTACTGTTGCAGCTCAAGATGGAAGTTATTGACCCACCCAGCAAACGCAATAGTAGAGCCATCTTAGCCCTGGATCTCAAGGGTGCTTTCGATAATGTGAAGCACTCAAAAATACTGGACAACCTGCGGAAGACACAATGTGGAAGAAGGACTTTTGAATACGTCAGAGACTTTCTACAAGACAGACGAACTCATGTAAGGATTGGAGATTTTAGGTCCGAACCAATCCCTATGGGCACTAGGGGTACGCCACAAGGAGCAGTCCTCTCTCCTCTGCTCTTCAACATCGCCCTTATGAATTTGCCGGAACAACTCGATCGCATAGAGGGAATTCGGCACGCCCTCTGTGCAGACGACATCACTATTTGGGTGACCAAGGGCAGTCTGGGGCAGATGGAAGAGGCGCTTCAAGAGGCTGCTTCGATGGTCCAAAGATATGCCGAGGAGTGCGGACTGCACTGCTCTCCGGAAAAATCGGATCTTTTCATCATGCGCAGACGACAAGATGAAGCCCCGGTAGAAATTAGGGTTCACGACGCCGCAATCCCTGAAGTGGAGACATTGCGTATCCTGGGACTACTGCTCAAGGGTGCCAACTCAGAAATGATTGCTAAGCTCCGTACGACATGCGAACAAGTAATACGTATGATCACTCGTATCACCAATAAGACGAGAGGGATGATGGAAAACGACACTCTTCGGTTGGTCCAAGCCTTTATACTCAGCCGAATCGTGTACGTGGCTCCGTACCTTCGGATGAGGAAGTGCGATTTAAATCATTTCGATGTCATCCTTAGAACAGCATATAAGAAGGCGCTGGGACTGTCGGTCAAAACATGTACGGAGCGCTTGCTGCAGTTGGGGGTGCACAACACAACAGA
The DNA here is from genome assembly GCF_013339745.2 of Dermacentor silvarum. Lineage (NCBI taxonomy): Eukaryota > Metazoa > Arthropoda > Arachnida > Ixodida > Ixodidae > Dermacentor > Dermacentor silvarum. The sequence goes on along the minus strand of NC_051155.1, from coordinate 44,182,489 downwards.
TGAGCTAATTGAGGCCCACCTATTAAGTCAATATGCCAGATTGGCAGGAACAAAAACGCCCCGGGGCGCAAGGTGCTGGAGGACTTGAAAATCAGCTGCCCTTACCACACAGCAGCAAGACAAGACATCCCGAAAGAGTGGAGGAGCAAGTTTGCGACACTGCCCCTGCCGAAAAACATGCACCCTGAATATCATCAAGCAAGGAGGAGGGCGAGAGCCAAGAAGATGGACGGGATCTATTCTAAAATAGAGGGAGCCTTCTTCGTGGATGCTGCGGGTCCTGTAGGAGGGGTCTCGACAATAGCCGTTGTGCATCAAGGGAAGACGGTCAGTGGACTTTCTGTTCGGCACGGGGAAATTGCAGAATTGGAAGAGGTGGCGATTGCTATGGCAGCTTCGCATCCTAATTCCGAATACATCATTACGGATTCGCAAACTGCATATAGAAATTACATGCGGGGCAGAATTGCGCCGCTAGCTTGCAGGATTCTGAAACAATCTGGGGTCTTCGCTTCGCGCAAAGAGCTGATTTGGGTGCCAGGTCATCAGGGAGTAGAGGGAAATGAGCGTGCACACGCCGCCGCCCGAGCTTTCCTCCCCCGGGGTCCCTCCTCCTCCCTCCCCGTAGAACCGGAACACCCATTGCCATTAGTAACTTATGCAGATGTATTACAGCACTTGCGCCTATCGCGACGAAAATACCCGGGCCCTGCCAAAGGATTAGATAAATCAGAAGAATGTCTTCTACGGAGATTACAAACCATGTCATTTAGCAATCCAGTAAAGCTACATGCTATCGAGCCACAATACTTTTCAGCCGAATGTAAATTCTGCGGGCAGAAAGCAGATTTGTACCATATGGTATGGGCCTGTCAGGCTAATAGTGCCTTAGAAACCACACAACAGCCAACGTGGGAAGGATGGGAGGCAGCCCTGTCCAGCTCAACCCTCGAGGACCAGCAAGCCCTCGTGAAAAGAGCCAGGGCGGCGGCCTTAGCCAACGGAATCCCGGAATAAGGATCCGACCACCCTTCCCCTAACTCCCCTCTCCCTTTCCTGTCAATAAAATGTTTTCATCATCATCATGCCACTACGCTCAAGATCATCAATCAAAAGCCGCCAACCAAATCAGTCATGATCATCTGGGCGCCAGCTCACCACGGCATTCCTGGCAACGAGGTCGCCAACCACGTGGCTCGAGATTTGACCCAACGAGCCGACGCCGAGGAATATGAACCCGAGCGCATGCACCCTCTAGTCTCATATCAAGACATCACACAACGTTTCAAGCTAACCCGCAGAACATATGCACCCCCACACAAGTCATTACCTAGAGAGCAGGAGCGATTCCTCCGAGCTCTACAGGTTAATACATTCCCCCACCCAACCAGAAACCACCTCATAGCCCCTACACAATTCTTTCCGCAATGCCGCTTCTGCGCAGAGCCCGGGTCCCTCAGGCACATAGTAGGGGGTTGCAGAGAGGCACCACTCAATCCTCCAAACCCTTACCACACCAACGAGCTTTGGGAGAGAGCCTTGGCCAGCTCCGACCTCGAATCAGCAACGGCTGATTGCGAGGGACCAGGACATCGCCCGAGCTCAAGTCATTCTGGAATGAGGACGCTTCTCCAAAGCTGCATTTACATATTAAAGATGTTTATTTTCTCTCTCGAATGCTCCCAGGCTCTTTTGACCATGTGCCATGGAAACCAGGAGGACTTTTTCAATAGACCGGTTACACAGCATGAAAGCTGGGTCCATCACTGTGATCCGGAGACTAAACTCCAGTCGATGCAATGGAAGCACTTGGACTCACCGCTTCCAAAGAAGGCACGCGCCCAGCCCTCGGCGGGCAAGGTCATGCTCACAGTCTTTTGGGACCAGCACGGAGTAGTCTTGATGTATTTTTTAGCAAAGGGTGACACGACTACGCATACTATGCTTCACTGCTGCGGAAATAGCGGGAGGCCATCAAAAGCAAGAGACGTGGCATGCTCACCAAAGGTGTCCGCCTTCTGCAAGACAATGCCCCAGTTCACAACTCACATGTTGCCCAGATGGAAGCACGCTGCTGCGGCTAAGAAATTCTACCGTATCCCCCTTATTCATCCGACCTCGCACCATCGGACTTCCACCTCTTTCCAACAATGAAGTCATATTTGAAGGGCAAGCATTTTCCAGATGATGAGACTCTGATTTCTGAAGTCACCACAAGGCTTTTGGAGCAACCTGTCGACTTCTACAAGCGAGGTGTTTACAGTTGCATAAAAAGATGGGATAAGTGTGTGTCCCTGGATTTAACAAATAAATCTGCAAAGTTTCGCAGATCTCCGTCGACAGGAAGCGGGTCAGGGGAAATCTTTATTGAACGCCCTCGTAAGTGCACGTTCTCCGTGTCCCTCCTGTTCAAGGAATGCGATTGCCGTTTCCAAGCCACGGCGAGCTTCACGTCGAGTGACGGTTGGTATCTCTTCTTCATCGGCAGCTTCTGTCGGCGCAGTCGTGCAGGCAATCTGATGAGACAGTTCGACACCATCCCGGAAAGTTCCTGTGCATACAGGTGCTGCCTGCGCGAATTTTGGGTACGCACTAGGGCCTCTGGGGGTGACCAGTAATTTTTTCTATTTTTGGCTTTGTGGACTCGTGTCCATTAAACGAGACAAAAATGCCTGTATTTACTCGTTTCGTTCCCAAAATAGCCATCCCTAGTCTGGACTGTGGGTTTCTTTATTAACGGGGCAGAATTGCATGGCGAAAGACCGGTCACCGAAAATTTCGTCCATATTGCGCGGTGTCCGTCCATATTAACGAGACATGACTGTATGCACTGTTCCCGTAACTTTGCTGAGCGCTTGTAGCATCAGCCTTACGGGAGTATGAGCCATTGCATATTTTTTTTTTTTTTTTGCTTGTTTACGGGGGTATGAGCCATTGCATTCGTCTTACGTGACGGACCGCCGAAAGGTTTCGCGTTGAGTAGGCATACAAATGCTGACGCATTTTTAAAATGAGGCGTGATAAGAAGTAGGCTTATTCACAAGTGTCAACGTGGCTTATTTGTGTGCATATTTAAATGCATGTTATGCCATTCGCAAACGAATATCCGGTAAGCTGAGGAACTTGTAAATGTGAGCGAAGTGCTTTCCCTTATCTGGTGCACAACAGCGACAGAAATTTAAAAAAAGCAAACTGTCCGCCTTTCCACTCTGGTGGGCATGGAAGAACAGAGAAGCTGTACTATGGTGGGAATTAAGTACGGGTGGGTGCTTGTATCCGAATCGGAGCAGCGCGCCTTTGAGCAGGGATAAGGCTGTTTCACATGGCGCGATTTTCACTCAGCGACCGCCGCGGGCTCTCCGCGACGGGATTCCAACATGTTGGTCACTGATCGGCGCGATGTGGGCGGAGCAACGTGACGTAACAGCAGGCGCCGTCGAAATAGGCACTTTCCTATTTTAGCGCGTGTTGGAAGCTCAGTCTAGAAATGTCGCCCGCTAGTTTCAATTACGTTTTAAAACAGGGCGTACCCACAAGCGCCTGTGGCTCAGAAGCTTCATGAACAGGAGCTTCGTGAAAGGAGACGCTGCACGCTATCCAGGTCGTGAGCAGATGCCGCCTTCAACATACGGCACGTACCCACTTGATCGTCACCGTCGTGAACCTCTTCATCGCTACAAATTGTGCCATGTGCTTGCACTCAGTGATAGCTTCTTCTGCCGAAGCAAATACTCCTCCAGGAGAAGAGATGTGGCTTCGATATATTACCGCAACAAAGAATGAAACTAGAATGTACTAAACGAAACCACCCCACCGACACCGCACTAGCCCCACGCTCATACAATGAGGTGTCGTGCAGCATTTCACTAGCCGAGGCTGCAGACTAAGCGATCGTAAAGTCTCAACGCTTTTAAACGTTAAAAAAATTTTGTACTCATTCTATTTTCAAATAATAATAATAAGAAGAAAATTGTATTATTTGACTAGTTTCCGTGTTGTTCTTATTTAGCGATGCAGGGACGGATGCTTCGTGAACAAGGGGCAACCGTCGGCGCAGCGACGCCGACGGTTGCCCTGTCGCACTGTTGCAGGCGCATATGAAAGCTGCCAGCGAAAATCGCTCTGCGACGTGCGCGGCAGAACGATTTTTTTCGCGCCATGTGAAACAGCCTATACCCGACACGTCCCACACACCGGCTCTATGTAGACATCAGTGGAGGAAGTGAGACTGCCACGACGCTCTCGCGACCGTTTCTTGCTGGTTCTCGTTCGTCACGCCGCCGATCGTAGACACGTCGCTGGCCAACCAGAGTCGGTCGCACACCGCACATGCGGCGCCGAACGGGTTCTCAATGCGCTCCCGTCGGAACCTCGCCGTCACAGCCACGAACTGTTCCAACGGTTTGGTATCATGCCGTAGAAGGGCCTCGCGCTTGGTTTCTTTGGACCGATCATCGTCCGTGGCGTTGGCCCGCCGGCGCCGATCACATTGCCGGCTCTGCTCTCGTTCGCGGCGTATTTGTCCAACGGCCTCTTATTTGACTAGAGTTTCCGAACCACTGGACGTACATGTACGTTCTGCTGCGTACGCTCTTTCGCGGCGTTTGCGAGCCCATTAACGCTTCCCGGCACGCAGTCGCTCCTTGCATTCTTCCTCCCAACGAACGGCACGCGGCCAGGCCATCGTGTGGCGAAAGAGCAACTGATAACTTGTGATAAGAGCGCTAGGGCGATCTTCACGGAACGGCTAAACGCCGTTGTCGACTAGGGGAGAGACGGTGGGGAACACAATGGGCGAGTGGTACCGTCGGACGCGAGTGAGGGTGACGACCACGCCGATCAATGGGGTGCGCTGCGTCTCTCGCGGACGGCCCGGGAGACGAGCACGGTGAAGCGCAACACAATGTGTCATTCATCATTGGCTGTGACACTTTCTGTCGGACTTGAGTGAGGGTGACGGCGACGCCGAACAATGGGGTGCGCTGCGTCTCTCGCGGACGGCACGGGAGAGGAGTGGGTTAAGCGCAACACAATGGGTCATCCATCATGGGCTGTGACAATCTTTCCGTCGGACGGGAGTGCAGGTGACGGCGACGCCGAACAAGGGGGTACGCTGCCTCTCTCGCGGACGGCAAGGGAGAGAGGACAGTGAAGCGCAACACAATGGGTCATCCATCATGGGCTGTGACACTCTTGGAGAACAATGGTAATCCGACCCATTCGCTACGTACTCGGGAAAGAGGCTACGGTGCCGGCTCTGAGTAGCGCAATGGGGTATTACAGCGAAGGTGTTAAGGACTGATAGTTTTTTTTTTCTACACGCGGACAGGATCCTGGGGAACCTAGCCCTTAACAGCTTCGCTGTAAAAAAAATTACACCATCTTCCCGTAGGGGAACCCTGAGTAGTATGCGAAGCAGCCATGGGGTCGACTCAAGGTAGTTTTATCAGCTGTAAAACTTGGACATGCAGCAGCACCAGCAACGCGCAGAAGTGTTGTCGACGCCGTCGGCGTTTTGCCCGCGTTCGCACCGAACGCGCGCGGCGTTGGTGACTGTTGCCGGTTAAAGCCCCTTGATCTTCATCAAGGGACTTTATTGCCGGTGCCTCTGGGGCGCCTACCGTCCCGCCTCTAACCTAAGCTGCTTCTCATTATCGCGCGCGGAGCCGCAGGTGTTGCCATTCGTTGCGCAATCTGGAGAGGAGAGGAGGAATGCCGAGAGAAAGAAGAGACGAGGAGAGGAGGGGAGAAGGATGCGCATGCGCAGTAGGGGTGTGGGCGCACGGCGGATGGATGGAGGGAGGGAGGGAGTTACATAGCCCTGAGCATAAGACGCTTCGCATCTAAAAACGCTTAACCTTGCACTCGGCCGCGCAACGCTTGAAACAGCGATGTTAGGCGAACGCAGCCCAGCGTTCCCCGGAAGTACGCGCGAACTTTTCATGTTATTATTCATGATGATGATAATTTATTTTCGCCCATCTCGGACTTACGGCCGTCACTGCGCGTTGCATAGCGCAGCTTGCAACACCGACACCGCGTTGCAATGCCGACACCGCGTTGCACCGCGTTGCAATGCTGACAACGCATTCCAGCAGGCCCACTCCGTGAATACGTGTCTCTCTTTCTCTCTCTCTCGGACTTACGGCTGTCACTGCGCGTTCCATAGCGCAGCTATGCTGAGCCGTGATGATGATGATAAGTGGTTCTTGAGGGAAAGGGAAAGGTTGGCGCTATCTTCTGCAGCCCTTGAGGGAGCACGGCTCAGCGCCATGAGCCGTGCTCCCTATATAGGGCTGCAGAAACATGCATCTTTTTCTCTTGCAACCTCTACTACTATTGCTCCATAGCGCAGCTTGCAACACCGACACCGCGACAGCCTGCCGGTTTTGCTTCGCCCAGCCATGGCGACTCCACCCTATCCTCCTTTCTCCCCCACTTACCCCTTCCCGTTGGCGCTGAGCCGTGCTCCCTCAAGGGCTGCAGAAGATAGCGTCAACATTTCCCCTTTCCACATGAACCACTACTACTACTACTACTACTACTACTACTACACCGACACCGCGTTCCACCGCGTTGCAATGCCGACAACGCGTTCCAGCATACCCGCTCCGTGAATGCGTCTGTCTCATTTTCTTTATCTCTCTCCCGAGTATAGCGCGCAAAACCTCTTCACCTCGCAGAGTACGAACCTGTGAACGCGCCAGCTGTGGACGAAGACGACGCTCGACCGCAATCATGTGGTTCGCATAAATGCAACTTCTTCAATCGTGGCAGTATAGTGGTTACGACGCTCGCCCTGGGATTGTGGGTACGCTGGTTCGAATCCCGGTTTGGCAATGAAGTTTATTATCTTTCATTTCTTGATAGTTTCTTGATACGAACCACAAACCACAATTACGGCTGACAATGGAAACAGCGCACGTCACCAGATGCGCGTGGACTGCATGTAGAGTTCGTTCAAACAGCAACCTCAGTAAAGCACCGCTTTTGTTTTATGAGATGGAAGCCAATGGTACGAATGGTCGAACAATAAACTGCATTGACCAAGTCGAGACAACAAATTCACATACAGGCTCTCTAAATGTAAGGCATCCATGATGGTAATTATTGCGAAAAAGTTACATGCACCGTGGTTTCGCTCAGGAACATGCGTCACTGCGTAGCAACCTCAGGTCGGCTGCAATCATACGGAGAATTCCCCGCGTCCAACGTCACCTCTGCTTTGAGACTCCAATAAGTGCTGTTATCTTTTACATTGCCAAAAGAAACGAATATTCAACAACTTCGGGTAGGGAATACTCGAACAGAATGCCAATCGAATAGCAACTATTCGATTCATATTCGAAATTTCGAATATTCGCGCAACCACGCATAAAGAGTTGTCATCCACCCGACTGACAGCACGGGCCTAGACTGAAGACTAAAGGCTGTTTCACATGCTGCGACTGGAGCGAAACAAATCGGTGCGGTCGCACGCGTCGCTATGCGATTTTTTAAAGGCTTAATTCACATGATTGCGATTTCAACAATACGACGCCCAGGGGTGCTTGCTGCCAGGTTTTGTCACACACGCCGCATAATTCTTTTAATGTAATGAAAAGGACGTGCGCGTTATAATTGACCTCTCTTTATTAGCACCAAATAATGCGTGTTTTGTAATTTAAAAACGTATTGAAGTTTAACTTTGTTTCGGAGTGCGAAACGGCGGTTCCTATGCATGACGTACGTAAACAGGGGCGCTATAACGTAAAATCATTCCAAACTGTTTGGATTCCAATTTCTGCAATCAGCCTCCACGATTGGTCAAAACATTTTCGGGTCACTCCCAACTTCGCCTGTCACGTGACGTCACGAAAACCGCGATAGCTCCCCATCTGATATAACGTATACACACTGATTATGAATGATTAAACCACACAAAACAAAAATAATCATTCCTGATTCGACGCATTTTCACCATTAGCCCTCTGCTATTGGTCCAACGTTTGCTGGCTACGCCCACTTCGCCTGTCTGTCACGCGACCTCACAAAACCGCGAAAACTCACCACGTCAAAGTGACGTGTACGCGAAAAAAATGCATTAATATGCCGAACAAAACTGAATTTTTTTTCTGAATAGCCACAGACTGCCCCGTTCCGAAAGGAATAGAAGATGGCTGCCCGCCGATCGCTCAGGCCCTCGCTACTCGCACCTGCCGGTGAGCATGTATTTATTTGCGCATGATAAACCTTTTTGCGAGGCAGTAAAACGTCATCGAGCCCTTTCGGCATGCATGCGACATCGCTCTGCCGACTCTTTCTTGCTTAGGATCCATTTTAGCTGCATTGTTTGCTATTCAACAAATTAAAATTGTGACGACCCCAAAAGGCCACGTCGTCTCGTGGGGATCGAACACCTCGCAGTATTGGGAACTCGCATAGGTGTGTCTACAGCATACGAAGCAAAGGTGAAAATGCACTTCGTTTGCTACGTAGCGCGTCAACGAACGCATACAAATGGGAGAATGGAGTCTGCGGCACACGATTTTTTTTCTCCCTTTATTACCGGATTATTACCGGATATTACCGGATTCAGGTAATCCACCTCCGCACACATGGCACTTGTCGAGCGACACGCCATTTTCCCAAACAGACCGCGAAATAGCTCTCGGCGCCATTTCGACGGAAAATCGCAGCGATCGCTGCGACGCTGCGACGCTGCGACCAACCGGTTGGTCGCAGCCGAAAATCGCAGAGTCGGCACTGCGACTGCGATTTTCGTCGCATGCGACGGAAATCGCACTTCTGGTGCGATGAAAATCGCATCATGTGAAACGGTCTTTACGCAGAACAGATTTTCCATGACATTCCGAGATAAGAGAGAAACGTGCGATATCGTCCACTTAGCCATTTCGCAACTGCGGCCGCGTTCGTTGTCTCGCTAGAGAAACTGACTGTCAGAGCTTCATTTTTCGTTTTATGAACCATCCGTGAGCATGCGTACGGGTTCCGACACAAACATTTCTCTATCGCATTACGTTTAATTAATGAGGGAGCTCATTTCAAAAGCAATCGTTCTAAGAAGTAAGTTGTTGGTTCCATTTCAGAAAAGGGGAGAAGGTGGCACGAGAGAGGGAACACAGCCACTCTGTGACCCCCCTCCCTACACAATTTCTCGCAAACTCGCAGCGGTTGGTGTGTCGGGCTCCCAGCCACACTTAGTGTCTTTTGGCATAAGTGTGCCTACGTCTGTGGCCGGTAAGAAAATTTTTACGTTAACTTGAGCTGGTGTTTAGGGTGCCAGGCTAATCCGGAGCTGAAAACACAACTTCCGCTACAAAAAAAAAAAAAAGTGTAAACGCCCTCGGAGAGCCCTAAATGCCACCAAAAACAAGCAGCAATCAGCCCGACTGTAACGACGAGAATAACAATCCCCGCCGTCCGGCAAAACAGAGGAGACACAGTCGAGAACGATTTCGTCGAACCAAATCGACAGATTTTTCCGTCACGTCGCCGAATTTTTGCACTTTGTGAAACTGCACCGAGAATAGACAGCTAAATCCACGGTCACATTAAACGGTTGAACACGTAAATCGGCTTTCCCGCCCAAACGCACATCTTCCACCACGCCGTCTATCGCGAAGGAAAAGTCGAAATGAAGTTTTGCATTTTCAGCGCTGCGGCCGCGCACGAAGACGTGCAGTGCCAACAGCTCCTCGAAGAAAGAACAAGAAAGTTCGTCTCCGCCGGCTGGTGTTACGCAAGCGGGTCAGTACTGGTTGGTGGACCCGGCGAGCGACGCCGTCTGCTGCTCATGCTCCCTCGGGAAAAAAATCACCAGCCCTTCCCCTGTCGAGAAAATGGGAGTAAGCGAAGCTTGTCGTGTGTGTATCTGACCTTCGTAAGGGTAACGTTCGGAAGCCGTCGCCTCGGGATTCTCTGATCGTCGCTGACGGCGGGCCTCGGCTTCGGAAGCCCTCACGCTAGAATCGGCACGTCGACGACGAGCCCTTTCCCGAGCGAGTTCACGCCAGTGTTCATCAAACGCAGCTTGCTCTTTTGCAGAACGCACCACGCGTGGCCGAAGCTGTTCTTACGCGAGGGAAGCCCGGAACAGCGCGCGCCAACCTGCTTTCCTTCCACGTCTCTAGTAAAGCCCCTTTTTAGTCCCTAAGGCCTCGCGACGCACCAAACGAACCTGATTGGTCGTGCGCGTGTCACGTGATCCGCGTGTAGCATATCCAATGCAGGTGTGCGCCGCACGTCATTTTTCTTTTTAACAGCGAAGCTGTTTAAGCCAGGCTAATTCGTGGTTCGTATCAAGAAACTAGAAGAAATAAAAAAAAGGTGGCAGATCCCACGCCCTGTGGAAATCGATGCTATGCGAAGCAGTGTGCGGGAAGCCTATAGCTCCTACATGACACGCATGTCATGGCATTCATGTCATGAGTCCTCGGGAGTCCCTTTAGCTACAATGAAAGCCCTATTGACTTCGACCATCAACCTTGAGCCTTTTCTTTCACTTATTGCCACATCCGAACCCATTCCATTGGCTTTTGAGTGCTAATCTTCTTTCGCTGAGTCATTCTCATTTTTGCGGAGTCATGCTTATGACTATGACTTCTACCACCATCCTTTAGTGTTTCCTTCACTTAGTACTCACGTCCGAACCCATTTCAGTGGTTTTTGACCTACATGACACGCATGTTATGACATTTTTTGTCATAACCTATCACTTATGTTTGTCGTACACTCCTGTCATACTATGCCAATTTTCGTACCTACCAAGTTAACGAAACGACCATGAGAGCACCAAGACTCAGGCGGCTGTTTCATGACCTACACTACACACATCCCATGACCTATCATTTATGTTCGTCATATGCTTTTGTCATAGTATGCCAATTTTGGTAGGTAGATAGATAGATAGATAGATAGATAGATAGATAGATAGATAGATAGATAGATAGATAGATAGATAGATAGATAGATAGATAGATAGATAGATAGATAGATAGATAGAAACTGTCAAAGTAGCAAATGTTTGCCAAAAAATGCTTCGCATTTAAAACGCTCTTAGGTTCATATGCACGCTAAGAAACACTATATGACCGAAATGCATCTACAGCCACCAGACTACCGCGTACCTCATAATCCACTGTACAGTTTGAGGACGCTGAAGCCATTTCTAAATTATCTGCTAAATATGCTTGACGCGTACATAGCAGTAGGACTGCTTCCTGCTTAGTGGATTAACAGCTATGGCACTCTGACATGGATCTTTGTTTTGGAGGAAAGGCTGATCAGCTCGCGTTCTGTGCCGACAATGGCGAACCATCGAAAAAAAATATATGCACCACTCGTTAAAGATGTTTTACTAAATCTGCTTTACTGGAGCTTCTGTCCTCCAAGGCTTTCATTTAATGCGAAGGATTCTTTGTGAACTTCAGGCGCTTTAAGTGAATCTATCTATCTATCTATCTATCTATCTATCTATCTATCTATCTATCCTCCTACGTCGTGATGCCGTCGTGGTCGTTTCTTCAACTGTCTATACATCAGAATGGGCATTGGAGGACGAGGAGGAGGAGAAGGGACATGACACGCATGCATACGTAATATGAATGACATCAACGTTTATAGATACTTTTTCAGTTCTGGAACTCCGCCTTCCCAAGCGGGCGTGATTTCTTAGGCGCTGAGAGGGCGCTGCGGTCGCGGGTTGCGCGGTGTCGGCGGCAGCGTTCACCGCGTTCGCCAGTCGGCTGAGTGCACAGTTGCGGCGCAGTTTGGTTCTTTATTCAGTGGCACAGTTGCGTGTCCCCTTTACACGATTATTTTCGCTTGCGTTTTTCTTGACCCCTGTGCGAGAACCTTGCCCTTTCAATGCGTTCGGTTTGTGGGGCTATTGAACAGTGCAGCCGCGGACGGAAGCATTTCGTGACTCCGTCAACACGCTGTGTTTTATCTGATGTGCGGGGCTTAGCGCAATGCCAACCTGCACCTGGCTGTACCAGCGGATACAGATGCAACACTCAGAAGCGTCACTTTTTTGCGCCGCCATCGGATCCGAAGCTTCTCAGCAAATGGAAAAGAATTATATTCCCCGCGCGGACAGAGAGCTCAGCAAAACCAGCAAGGTTTGTGACGTTCATTTTCTCGAAGCGGACATTTCGAACACGTTTAAGCATATTATCAACGGTGAAGTCGTCGAGATCGACCGGCCGTACTGGGCATTGAAGTACGACAATTACACTGACGAAGATGTAAATGCTCTTAAAAGACGTGGACGATAGGTGAAGACGAAATATGCATGGCGCAACTTCCCAACTTGTTTATTCGAAAATCGGGTCGTCACTTGCATACGTTTACACAGGTGACACTTGACATGCGCACTGCACTCATTAGACACACACACACAAAAAAAAAACGAAGTTCCTATTCTGTCAACGTCAGGGGCGCTACAATGACGCATTTTACTATTGCAAAAAAAGTACACCTGCGCTCCAAAACTAGATAGCTGCACGGTTATAGCCCGGAATCTTAAATCAATTGATGAGGCTTATTATCCAGGTGAAGTCGAACATGTGATGAAATAGGTAAATGCGTCAGTGTAGCGTCCCTGACGCTGACAGAAAAGGAACTTCGGTTTGCAGCGCATATGTCAAGTGTCACGTGCGTAGGCGTGAATAAACAAGTTGAAAGTTGCGCTACTTGTGTCTCGTCTTCATCTATCGTCCACGTCTTTTAAGCGCATTTAAACCACCGTCATGCTAAACCAACTCGCCCAACTAGGTGTACTAATTACACTGCTTCCGATAACACCGGTCGAATTAAACTGCTGGCAATGGCCATGCAGCCTAGTTCTTGATACCCCTATTGGGTTCGCATCTTTCTCGCGTAGGGTAGGCAGCAATTGATACGTATTGCGGAAGACAACATCGGCACCGAACGTCGCTTGAACGTATACCACGCTGGCCTCCTTCTGTGCTGTTCTCGAGCGCGAACTGGGATCAGAAGTTGCGTGTACCGAATAATTCCAATGAAGTTGTCCGTACAACGTGCAGTATATACAGGGTGTTTTTTTTTTTTTTTTACCTGCACCAAATTTTTAAAAGTAGAAAAATATAAATCTTGGTCACGTTATGCTTACCATGCGGGTGTATGGATTGGCGGCCTCTAGATAAAGAGCAATTTCCACAATTACGTGCGTAATTAGCGACGTTACGCTAATTAACTTTTTAATCATCAACAATAGGTGGCTACAGCAAATGAGTACTTTGGGGCCCGTCCTCGACACTACCTATCTCAACGATCAAATTTTGAATAGCGGAGTTCATGTAGGAACTAAGCGAACAATTAGTTCCCGTTGGCAGGCTCCTTGAAACTGAAACTGGCCGCAAAAAGAGCGTCTGTGTCGTCGATGTCGCCGCGCCCCCGCATTTCGTCAGGTTTCCGAGGTCACCGCCGGTCCGGCTCCGCGAGCAGCTTGCGTTATCTCCTTGCTGTCCGCGACGTTGGCCTAGCGCTTCAATGCCGGCGGGCCGCCAAATTTACTTCGTCATTCCGTTGGGTGCCACGTTGCGCTGTGGCGCCAACCCCTCTACTGGGGCTTTTAGATACTAGAGGCACGGCGTCATACCGGTCTGTAGCGTCGACTGCGAACGACGCAGCTCGGAATGGCTTCACTGGTCGACACCAGGCTGTCATTTAAAGAAAAAATTGACATGGTGATCGCTTATTTGACTATGAACAGAAACGCTCGTCTAGCGGTGCAATACTATTCCGCCCGCCACGATCCAGGCCAGCGCGTTCCTGCACACACATCGTTTATACGCGTGTTCAACAATTTTGCTGCAACTGGATCGCTAATGACAAGGCGGACACCGAAAGAATATGTTATAAGCAAAGAGTTCGAAGAAGCCATACTCGGATATTTTGTGGGAAAGCCCCAAGCAAGCACGCGAGAAGTTGCCGAGTCTTGTGGAGTAAACATCACAACAGTGTGGAGACTCCTCGTGAAACATCGATTGTACCCATTTCATGTGACCCTGCACCAAGAACTAACAGACACGGACTTCTTGAGACGCCTGGAATTTTTGCAATTGGGCGCTGATTCAAGTAGATGGCGATCCCGATTTCCTCGAGAAAATCATTCGGACAGATGAAGCTCAGTTTTGTCGAAATTCGGTTGTGAACATTCATAGTGCGCATTATTGGGCAAATTTAAATCCCTACTGGCGCCGTGAGCACAACCACCAAGTATACGGTGGTCTGTTAACGTGTGGTGCGGGATTTACAATGAAAAAGTTATCGGGCCGTATTTTTTTTTTTTTTTTTTTTGATGGCACACTCACTTGGAAGTACTACACCGAGCGGATACTGAAAGAAGTCGTAGGAGAGTCCATCGCTCAATTGCCTCTAACCCTCTTGAAATGCACTTGGCACCAACACGACGGCGCTCCTCCGCATTCCTCTTCTAGGGCTGTGTCGTGCCTTCGCAGCACTTTTCCTGTTCAATGGATAGGATGGAATGGATCCGTTCCGTGGTCGGCACGTTCTGGAGACCTTTAGGTTTCTTCCTCTGGGGATATGTGAAGAATGTTGTTTACGCCACTGAACCCGCCACTGTGGAAGACCTCAAAGCAAGGATAATTGCTGCATGTGCTGCAATTCAACCTGCCATGCTCAAGTGAGTCTTGGATTCCATGAAGGACAGGTTGATGATGTGTGGTGCCACGAATGGCCATCATTTTGAACAGTTCCTTTGAGGGCATGTAATTGGAACAGCACTTTGTCTGTGTGTGTGCGTGGGGGGGGGGGGGGGGGGGGGGGGGGGAGAGAAATACGTATACGTGTGCTTAGCAAGTAGCTTGCTGAGCAGTGTCTTCCAGGAATAAAGCTGTGTTGAGTGCACTCAAGTCCAGTTACAGTGAGCAGGTTGTCTTCGCTGCGCTTGCAGTATTCGTTTTTTTTTTTTTTTTTTCAATTCACTCGGTGAGTTTTGTTCCAACCTGTTTTAGTTCACGCGTTTTTATTTATACAACTCACACGCGCGCGTTCGAGACAGCTTTCCCGGAGAAAGGGAATTTTGACTAAACGTCGTTCTCATCCAAAAGCCTGAAACGGCATTTCGTTGGTGGAAGTGGACACTTGGCGCCCGACGGAATGACGACCTAAGTTTGGCGGCCTGCCGGCATTGAAGCGCTAGGCCAACGTCGCGGACAGCAAGGAGATAACGCAAGCTGCTCGCGGGGCCGGACTGGCGGAGACGTGACAGGGGGGGGGGGACATCGACGACACAGGCGCTCATTTTGCGGCCAGTTTCGGTTTCAAGGAGCCTGCCAACGGGAACTAATTGTTCGCGTAGCTCCCAGATGAACTCCGCTATTCAAATTTGGATCGTTGGGGTAGGTAGTGTCGCAGACGGGCCCCAAGGTACTCATTTGCTGTAGCCACCTATTGTTGATAATTAAAAAGTTAATTAGCGTAACGTCGCTAATTACGCACGTAATTGTGGAAATTGCTCTGTATCTAGAGGCCGCCAATCCGTACACTGGAATGGTAAGCATAACGTGACCAAGATTTCTATTTTTCTAATTTTAAAAATTTGGTGCAGGTAAAAAAAACACCCAGTATAGTGTCAGTCCCAACACTATAATCAGACTATAATGCACTGTGAACATATGCGGCCAAGACGCGTACGAACACGGCGTTTCATTTTTTTACGCTAAGCCAGCAACGCTATTGATACCTGCCTCCCACCTCCCAACCATCGCCACCACATCTGGCAAATATATATTTGCAGGGTATATTGCACAGTTAAAGAAATAAATAATAATTGTAAAATGTAAAATAATTTACACCCCTAAAAGTGAAAAAGGGTGTAAATGTGTCTATAACTCACGCCCTTAGGGTGTTACTTATGTAAATCACACCCTAAGGGTGTGAGTTATAGACCCATTTACACCCCTTTTCACGTTTAGGGGTGTACATTATTTTACAGTGCACAATAAAAAGTCACAGGTGACCAATAAACTTGCGCGTTAAACTTGACAAAATTGCAATAAACTTGTGCGTTAAACTTGACAAAATAGCGCGGTACACAAGTATACTTATGTATTTAATGATGAAATTACTATAAACGTTCCATCGTACAGTACCGCCCCTAGTCATGTCCCGCTATTTTATATTCAGATTTGAATACATAGTTTATCTTTACTAAATAAAATTGGGTTTATTACTATGATAGCAAGGCCTGCGCTGTAGCCTCACATCAAGGCTTGTGCACACATCAAGCTATAGGCACAAGCCGACCCTATTTTTTTAAGGGACTGACAACAAATTTTCGTCGTGCCGGTTTATCTTGAATTAATTATTTATGTATTTTATTTTAGCGCAACTGAAATCGTACCGGTCAATCGCGTCAAATCCTGTATAGTGGTAACGCGGAAAACGCTGTGCAACGTTTATTTTCTTGTTTTTATCAGCAATCACGATCGTGAACATGTAGCACTCTGGGAACTTGGTGGAAACAGTGATATACGTGAGCGCGATAGCAATTGCACGCCGGATTTGGTGGCAAGCGGCAGAACATGCCAGGACGTAGGTCTGGCACTCATTTACGGCACAAACTGTGCCGATGGAATTTTCTATCGCACAGGAAGACACCACAGCACTCGGTGTACTACTCCCTCGCAAACTCGCGCACGCATATAAAATCACTCATGTGCGCGCCGCCACGCAATGAGCGACGCCGCGGCTCTGTAACGCCTTTGTAATAGAAGATCTTTTCAAGTTTCGTGCATTTAATAACAGCCGACTTGCACTATCTGATCGCACCCATCCTATAGCACCGAGGTTTCACCGCCAGTTCGCATCACGTACTGTTATTCGCGACTTTCTGTGCCAATTTAAAATAATTCCTACTTGAATCGCGAACACCATGATCGATTCTATCACTTTAAATCGCGGTCTCTCTCATTTCCACCACGACACGTTCTGGGCGGTCGTCGGTCCCTATAAACGCGTCTTAATTTTCCCTATTTTAATTTCCCACCCAATGTGCTTTTCGCCTCCGGGATAGATTTAAGTACCGCGTCCTTGGGACTGTGAGCAGCCGCTCTGCAATCCGAGCACGGCCGCTCCATACCGGAGAAACACACCTCTACGGACCGTCAGGTTCAAAGTACAGCGTTCTCCACGGAGAGTGAAGGGCTTACATCCGCCGGGGGCCCCGTGCGGGTGGGCGCCTGGAACTTCAGTGGGAGACGAGTCGCAACCGAGCGAGGCAGAGAACCCACGGTACCATCGGACTTTAAATAAACCCGTTCTGTATTTTGTAAGATTTGAATTCACCGTTCTGTTATTTCCTGGCAAGAAACTCGTAGCCACGCTGACAGGACTAAGGCACCCTCCTCCTCGCCCTGCCGGGAACTGCGGCTCATCAAACATGACACGGGAGAAGCGTCATTCAAGTGAATAAGTTACATTTGCGCTAATTGGTACAGTTACTTCTGGTGCCGTAGGTGCTAAACAAAAGAACACAAGCGACGTTTGCTGCCCTCAATCGTGTCCTCGATTAGCGTCTATATAGGACGCCAAACTGAGTCAATCGAATAATCAGCTTTCTATACTTTTTCGACAACGCAGCCGTCACATGCCACGCGCACGTTTTACATCGCCTCGTACACGCGGAAAAGCCTGAACGACAGCTCTTGGCCAGCGTGTGCCCTAATTGAAATCGTTCTTTTTCGCTAAATCTTACAAAAAATTGACTCACCATCGCGGCCTTGCGAAGGTGGATGTCCAGCGAAGCTGTTGAAAAGCACCACTACAACGGCTGAGGGGGTTATGCAATGCTTTATTGCTTTAGAGTAATGACAGTGACAATCGCTTTGTGGTCGCTGTTGTACACGGTAATGGATTCCGCGACTACTTTCGCCACATTCGTGGCCAAGACCAAATCCAAACACGACCTATACCGTTCGGTTGGTTGATTGGGGTCGTTGTAGCATGCGAGTCCAAAGTTGTCCCTGACAAACTGGGGGAACCAGTCCCTTCTTGTGGGGTTTCGCAATGTCAACATTAAAGTCGCCTTAAAAGTCGCCATAATTCCGCCAACGTTAAAGCCTCTTGAGCAACAACAATCGGGTGCCGCCTGACTTGGCGCTTGCGCTGAGCCTCTTGGGAATTATGTTCATCAATAAATGCAGCATCGTTCGCGGGAGCGCGTTATCGTCAATTATGTGGTTCGGATGCTTGTTTTGAGCTTGTTCTTCATTCAAAGGAATGCCGCGATGTATGTTGTATGCGCGATACCAAAGAATGTGTGAACGTTTCGCTTCAATCGCTAAAATTTTCTCTCTTTTTTCTTCTTTTTTGTTAGTGAGGGCGACGCCGCCAGAAATCCCAGCCAACTAGCGGCTAACAGCTTCGCTGTAAAAGCACTTCAGGTGTCCGAACAACGTCCTCAAGTACGGCCGCAAACATGCGCCATCGTAAAGCGCGCGCGAGAAGTGAACAGAAGGCGTCCGCGTAGTTCGCCGCGCGTCGACATCCCCCGCGGCAGCGAAATAGAGGCGCCTCTCGCTGACGATCCTGTCTCCCAGTCGCGTACAACGGCCCCAGCATCCACGCGTCGGCCGGCCGCGCGGACGTTGCGGCGCGCCTGCGACGCGAGTAGTCGCCGTACAGTCGGGACAGCCCGGCGCCGCAAGGATCACGCGACCGCGAACGCGAGATCGCCCCCCCCTCCCGCATACAGCTCACTGCTCTCCCCACTCTACTATGTTTACACATTAACCTGGGGTAGAGACGGCGACGCCGGTGACGCCGTGTTGTGCCTCTTCGCCTCGCGTACTCGTCGGCACGGTCCGCTCGGTTGAATCGCTCTTGCCAGTTATTTTTTGGCGATTTCGCGTGTTTCGTTAATAGCCGCGTATCAAATGCACGGCTAGATTACAAATTGAAGCAGCTCGAGACATCACCGAAACACTTCTGCGTGTCACTATAGAGTAAGCTTCCGTTCACCTGAGCCCAAAATTATATGGCATCGTTAACGCATCTTCCTATCATTTGCAACGTATACAACGGCGCTTGAATAAGGACGCCAATGAAAAATGTTGGAACCTAAGCGAAGCTAAGCTTCCGCGAAGTGGTTCACTAAAAAATGGTGCACGCAAAATGAGATGCGTACAACTGCCTCTAGTTTCATTCTACGCAACGTGTAATAATCTCCGTCGAAGTTGATGCACCGCACGGGTCACAACTTTACTGTTATGCAATGCTTATGGCTATGCACTACAAAGCTGTGCCCTTTGTGTCACAATAACACATATAACCATTCTGGAGGATCGGCCAGTAATGGGTACATACGCAGTGACACACACGAATTTACCCGAGAATGAAGGTAGGCGAAATAATATGAAATTTCACACACAGCGTTGAATATTACGCGCTATTTACCGAGAGGTATGAGTGCATCAGCTATAGCTATGAGGCGACATTCTACGTACATACATGTTTCATGGCGTGATTTATTGTTCGATTACGTACAACAAAGATGCACCCACCGTGCGGCATACCCTGGACGTCAACATGCAGTGCTTCTATGTTGTGCTTTTCTCGAGCCTGTATCCGGTCAGCAAAAGCATAACAGTCGACAGAGAGAGAGTGACTGACAATCACAGACACCCGCGAAGCCATGCTGGGCAAGAAGGAACCTTCACTACAATTTTCAGTAAACTATTGCGCGTGTGCGTCCATCGCCCCCACTAAGTGCAAAATTCCTGCGATTGATGCCACTCTTGTGAATAGGGCGCTGCTGAAACCGCTGGCTCAAACTGTAGTTTGAACTCGACGCGCGAAGGTGATTACGTTACTTGAGCATTACTTATTCATTACGGCCCGACACATCTATAGATCGAAAGCGAAGGGTGATAAGTCGGGCGTGAAATGTCTTACTAAAGTAGCGACGCAAAATTAGAGAACGCTAGTTCGGCTTACAGCGCCGGCTAACCAACACTGCGAAAAAACAACTCGGTGCAGTTAGTTGCGACTCCCGTTGCAACTCCGACAGACGTGACAGCGCCGGCAGCTATGGCACACGGTTTTATTTCACGTACCATCGGCGTCAGCGATACACTATACTGCCTACGCCTGCCCGATAGCCACTTTAACCTCCCTATCTTTGTTGCATATTCTCTATTCCACGCAGGGAACATACTGCCACTTACTCGATAAGATCGGTACGCTTGTGTCGGCAGATACGGCGCATATATTGCGGTGACCATTTAAAGAAAAAAATTATCGTAAACAATTGCCGACCCTTTTCTCTCTCTCTCTCTCTCTCTCTCTCTCTCTCTCTCTCTCTCTTTGCTCGCTTACTACTTTTGCTCACACAATAACTTACCTGTATTGCTTCATTTCTTCGATGACAATTAGACAACATTTTTACCCCTCTATCAGATGTGTTGTAACTTTGCCTAAACAGCTGCGACCTTCTAGTTCCATCCGCTTACAGGAACAAATTTCTGCGGTTGCAAGGCGCGGCATAAACAGTTGCACGACGGCGGAGGCCTCGGCCAACTGCCGCACAGCAAAGGCGAATGAATGCACGCGAACATCCCGTGGCTGTCAACACCGCAGAGGCGCTCACCCTAGCCATGATAGTGCGCAAAATGATAGCGCAATGTGTTTATAGGATCAAGGCAACCGGGATGTAACGCGGCTTTCCATACGCCACGAACAGCAGCGAATCGGCGAGTAAACAACGAAGATAAATAACGTGCGCCCCCGCCCCCCAGTCGCAAACATTCTCTAGGCACGAGATGCGAGTAGCCAAAAAATTTCACCACGCACAATACACTCGCCCTCGAATCGAAATCCGCAGTGGATACTTGCTGGAACGAGTTAATTATGGCTAACTAACTGCTTCTCTGCGGAGTCATAAGCCAATCTGCATTATAAAGTTTAAGATCAACATAAATAAATAAACATAAATGTTACTGAATGCGGCGCGGTAACCGCATTCAATGCAACTACACTGCTTGCACTCAGCCGAATGCTTTTGCAAAGAGCATCCGAGCCACTCGCCACAGTTAACTAAAGAGACCGGCAACTCAACGTTGTTAGCCCCTGCATTCTCTAAATCAACCTACATTTTCTCGCTTTCCCCTAATTCTAGTCTAAGCACTTGAGCGACCATGCGTGTGTGCGTCACCCCTAGTCAACACGTTTAGGCCCAAAGCTGTCTTAATACACAATGCTCCGTCATCCGCCGGAATGCATGATCGCGACGTGCACAATCATGTGTGGTCGTCGGCTCCGTTCGTACACGTTTTCTCTGAACCCCGCTGAAGGCAGCTTGAGGCAAGCCCAGCCTGCCAGAGACGAGATATAAAATATGCCCCCAAACCCTCCAAGCGCAGCGAACGTCGGCGTCGCGCTTCTGCAAGGCTTAAACCGCCCACACAGACAGAACACGTTTTCTGTGCTTACCAAGAGATGTCATATACTATGTCACACGCCGATCCTAACACATAGTTAATCAGCTCGACAACGGCCGTAGAATATTTGTCCCTTTTCACGCGCCACACTCGAGAACCCAGAAAGACCGAAATCGAACCACGGCAATAAATCACAGGGTTCGCACGAAGCGCCGATGCATAAACAAAACAAAACAAAAAAAGCAATAGCGAAATTGTGCATTATGCGAACAACGTTCTAAAGTGTCTAGACCGGAGCGTGAAGACCGAACGTTACAAGGTGAATGAAAAATGTTCACCGCCAAAGCAAACATCCACGAACTAAGCCAAATTTAACATGTTTTTTTTTAGCTCAATCACACTAAACGCGGCCAGGCTTTTCGTATGCTGCTCTCCGTGACCTATCAAAATCATTTATTGATGGTCCCCTTTGAGTTAAATAAACGTACTTCTGCAAAAACATGCAAAACACGGTAGGCGGGAGCCGCGGAGCTAGCGAAACGGAAGCAAGGCGGGTACGTCCGAAATACCGTTAAACGCAGCGTTACTTTAATCTCAGATGCTCTCCTTAGGCCTCCGTTTGCCGGTTACACGTACCCTCCTGAAGCAGTACTCGTACAAAATCCAATCTATCGTCGCGACGAAAAAAGCACCCAACAACGAAAAAAGCGCCCCGCGACTTCTACAACACCAGTGAGAACCTTCAATTTATCGTCGCGACGAAAAAAAGCGCCCCGCGACTTCTACAACACCGGCCAGAACCTTGTCGCAAACGCGTCAGTAAAAATTGTCTCGCTTTCACCAGCAGTGCAATGGGCCCCTCCTAAGAACGACGTTCGCACTAACACACGAACACTCAATACAAGTTAAAAGAAACAGTTCACAGGCACTCACCGCTGATTCGGACGATACTTGCCGCTTGGTTACTGAACACTCCGATGTAGAGGCCAACGGCGCTCAACGCACTCGTCGCCAAAACAGATTGCACGCAGTCCCCAACCACTGCACGCGAGGAAGCCGGCAATTTCCCTCTGCCTCAAAAAACTCGCAAGCGTAAAACCGTCCGCGCCCGCAACCTCATCAAACTCCACGGGAACTATTTTAAACTCGCAAGCGCGCCTCCGTTCTCTTCGTCACCCGCGCTAACCGACAGAGAGATGAAACAAGATAGGCAGGGAGGAAGGTGCGAAGTGCGCGCCGTCTACAACGGCAATCAAAGGAGTTATTTCGAAGGCCATGGCTGTGCAGCGGCCTCAGAGATTGCAGACGCGTTGCGCGCGGAGTTTGTCTCGTTCAGGACGTGCCGCCTTATCGGATCAACGTTAATCGGAGTCCGCGAAAACGCCTAGTTGTAGCAAGCGCGTGCTTCACACATGGTGGCCGCCGTTGATGAAAGCGCGCAATCACCGCGGTCGCGTCTGAATTGCAACGTAGGAGCAAAAGCGACTGGCCAACGATAATTAGATGGCGGTAAGCGAAACCGCGATATCTGCAATGTCGACGTCGCGTTATATCGGTGCTGTAAGCCGTGCGTTCGTGTGACACGCTCGTGTCGACGGAGATTATAACGCTCATTTATACGCAAATTGTCGGAGGAAACGACGACTTGATTTAATGGAGCCATTTGATAAAGTATCCCACAAAAAGCTTTTGTATAAAATGAATGTATTTGGTGTAATGTTCAAATTATCAGGTGGGATCGGAGCATATTTACAAAATAGGCAAGAATTAGTTCGCGCGAGCGCTCCACTGTCACAGATGTCAGGGGCGCGGTTGTTTAGGCGATGGACTAAGAGACTCATGACGGTACAGCACACATGATTTAATAACGTACAGCAAGCAAAAAGAAACCCCAGTGAAACGAAACGGAGAGTAACAAACAAATATGTGTAACATATAGAAACTGTTCCAAATCGTATACCAAAACTAGAAGCTAATTAAGCTATCCTTCTAGCCACTCTTAACCTAACAGTCTTAACCTAACTCCTAACAGTCTGACTGACAACTCTAGCCTCTCTGGCTGCGTCGCTGCTTGAGTGGAATGTTCTCACGTTTTTGACGCCGACTCATGTGTACTACTCGTCCTTGTCGCGTCACATCTCTTCCGGGCTTTCTACTCCCGACGATCCTGAAGATCGTCGTCGCCTTGGTAGCTGCCTTTGTCCCGGTCGCCGTCGATGACGTGGGTTAGGCCTTGCGATGGGTTCGACCGCTGCTTCTGCACGGTACCTTGCTCAAGTGCCGACAAGGCGCCCTGGGGACTGTCTTGCGTGACGTCGCTGGCGTGTCTTCGAAGGGCGATTGCTGCTCGGGGGCTCGGTACTACCGTAGGAGGCTACAGAAAGTCCGAGGAGCCTCTCTCGAACGTCGCCGAGGTCGACGGTCACGCCTCGGAATGCCAGCGTCCCGGCCTCCGGGACCGAACACACTCTGCTCCCGTCGCCAGTACGGTGCTGGCGAGCCAACCTTCCTTGACCGAAGCCACGCAGACAATGACAGCTCACCGCTTTTTTTTTCTCTGGATCACGGCTCGGGTCACGCGCCTCGAGCGCTCGTGCTCTTTGGAACACCGCGTGCTCTTCGTCGTCGTCGTTATTCTTCGGCGTGTTGTCCCTTTACTCATGACATCGACAACCTCGCCTGTCCCGTTCGGAGCGCAGGAAGGATCAGTATTGGGCCCGATTTTATTTTTAATTTATGGCATTGGCATGCCACATGATGCTTCGTCTTCAGTTGAAGTATGACTGTCTTTTGTCACGTTCAAAGCGTTTCAGACCAAGTGATCCAGTGCCAACCCTTGACAACTCTTGAAAGGAGGTGTGATGAGTCGGCTATAGGGATTAATGCTACTAAAGCAGTGTGCATGACCATTGATAACAAAAAAACAACAGGCCTTGATTTGCAACTATTCTTTAATCAGCGTTGAAATTAGGCACACTACTGAAGTACCTTGGGGTAAGAATTACTATACTCCATCTCAGTAGTATTAGTACACTCTAGTAGTACCTTGCAGCACTGTGGAAGCTGCAAGAACGAGCCCGGCGTGGTAGCAGCGTTTCTTCGAGCCACTTTTCAAAGTGGTAGTCACCTGTCCCTTTTTTCCCTTGAAATATTTATCCGGCACCTTGCACAAAACCATTCTCGTTTCCGCGGTGCGTCACAATCAATCGGGCCCCCTTAGCACTTGGGTTCTGCAGGCCAACTGAAAGTCCGGCTCTTTTTGCTTGTTCAGCAGTTTTCACACTCTCATCGACCCACACCTTAACTGCCGTGTGCCCGGTGTAAACCCATGTTTCGTCAGTGTAGAACATGGAGGAAAGAAACAAAACAGGAGAGGCCCTGACGTCACATTGTTGAAGCCGGAAGTGCAGCCATGTTGGTGTGCCAGCTCCCTTTGCACCTCCAATCAGGGGTTCCGCAGCTCGCCGGAGCAGATGGGTGCAAACATTGAAGTTGCATTGTTACGAGCCGCCGGAAGTGTGTGCTGCCGACGTGCGTCAAAACAAAGCTTACGAAACTTCGGTAGCAGTTTAAGTGAAGCAGACGCGCTCCTACGTTTTCCCGCAGCACATTGAAGAAGACGACGAAGACCCGCGCCGTGATTGCTTGAGTATATCTGTTGCTGGCCGACACTCACACTCACAGACCCAAAACACAACTTTCAAGCTTGCACACTACACTCCAAAGTCAGCTTTTCTCGCGAACAAAAGGTGCTCCGAGAAAGAGACCGGCGGAAAAATCTTAACTCACTTTTCAGAGACCGAGAGCAGTAGCGAAAGCTTCAGGAGCGTGGTTGCTATGGCAACGTTGACATTTAGGGTACCCGTCCCAATGCTCCTTTACGAAAAACAGCACGTGACTTCCGTCACACTTTCTCAAATACGCGTGTGTTGGCCGGGGCCTCTCCTGGGTTTCCTTCCTCCATGGTGTAGAAAATGGGCCTACCTTGCCGCCGCAATTCTGTAATTTGTCGCAGGTACTTGCGGTGGCACTGAACTATGTGAGTAGCCCCAATAGCGGGGCCGTTTCTTAAATCGAGAACCTATCTTCGTGAGCATGCGATGCATCGCTGCGGGTGAAAGTGAAGGCAACGTTTCATCCTCCTTGAAGTGAGAGGCAAGCTTTGGCATCGTGGGGATTTCGATCTTCTTGAAATAGTCATGCACTACTTGTCGCAGCACGCTCAAGTCGAAATCATCGAGTTTCGTTTTCCGTTCGTAACCTCTGCCGCCACGGGAATGAATGAATGAATGAATGAAGCAAAACTTTATTTATCCCTCTTTAAATGGAAGGGGGCAACGGGATAGAGGGGGTAGGAACTTCTTGAAGTAGGCCTCCTCTAACCTCTCAGCCCACTCAAGGATGACCTCTTGAATGTAAAGCCTCGAGCTGTGCAAGGCAGCCTCCCACTGCTCCTCACTAGATATTAATTGTTTGAGGAAAGTGGGAAGGTAGTGGTTAGAGCACCTCCACATGATGCGGTTTAAGTATGCTCTGGGAGAGACACAGAATTTACAAGAGGGAGAAAGGTAAATGGAGGGAAGAATGCGGTAGAGGAGGTAAGGGGAGTAAAAACCCCCTCGGGAACGCCACCTTGCCGTTTCTTTGATGTTCAGAAACCCACTGGTACACGGAGCGTTCGTTGGCGTTTGTGAGTAACGTGGTTCTCTTTATGACAGCGTTCATATTGGCGCTCTTACCGAGTTCTTTTTTGACCGCACGTAACACATTTAGCGCTTCACGTACTCTTAGTCATTTCCCGTATAACGTCCTGCACATAGGCGGTATATTTTCGTTCCAGCATAAAGTACTGCATATGAACGGACTTTCAAGCAATATTATGCGTGACAAGCTGCGGCGGCAGGCTAGGCCTGGCCCGCTATATGCGGCCGCGAGCGGACGCAACGTTTATTGACTCTTTTCGCGGCGATCTCGTGGGCGCTGCCATGTTTGTTCACGTGGTCACGCGTCCATTGCTTGCCTCAACTGCCTCCGTTGCCTCCTTGTTTACAATGGAAGTGTATGACGCCGGCGCGGCTTAGAAAACCTCTGTTTTCGGAGATATTGTAGACGGTGACTAGGTGGACGACACGAAGCTTTGATCACAGCTTCAGAGAACATGCAAAAGCGCTTTCGGAGCTGATTAAGCTATGTCCAAACGGCGCAAGCAGCGTATATGGTGCTTGTTGTAAAAGCGGGTCTAAATATGTATTCCAAGCTATCAAAACATTCCGCTCATGAATTCAATCAGGATCAGTGTTTTCCTCTTTGTTATTTATTCGGCAAATATTTTGAAGCAGTGGCTTGTCAGTTCCTGACTCGGTGAAGTTCCTCGGTGCGGCCACTATCTGATTATTTTCTGCCTAATCGCTCGCGGGTGTGCTCACTTCCGATAGATTTGTTCTTGCTGCGCACAAGGCTTGAAACGTAGCTGTTTTGTACATTGTAATACCTTGTAGCAAATATATATTACAGCTAGTAACTCGCTTACTCTTGTGGACCGTCACGAAACATTCAGCTTCGACCATTCGTGCGCCATCGGTGTAGTCCGTCATTTATTGTGCATATACAGTGCGCATATATTCAAGTGTGCGCCCATTCACTTATTCTTGATACGTCGGCGATAAAGTGGGCGTAAGTTTCCTGCCAGGCAAAGGGAGAGACCGAAGAGAAAGAAGCCGTCGCCTCTGCGTTGCTTTGATGGCGAGGAGGAGGAAAGACTGCGTCGGTCGGGAAGGAAGGCGAACATGGCGCCGGCGGACGAAGCGATTGTTTTCGGCGGCAATTATCGTCATATCTTTGTAACGGCGACGTTATGCGACGGCGTCCGTGTTGTGAAGTGATCTGGCCGCGTCAATGAACGCTCTCGGTGATGTCAGTGATGCTGAAATCCACCGTTGTTAACGGAAATTTCAAGAAGTCAGTGCAACTTCCACAACTTGTGCGAGTACGACGGCCACACGGGCGATCAGCGGCGGCGGGCCGCCATTTGCGCTGGATCGGTGGGCCCAGGAGTGCGTGCTGCAGAGCTGAGAACCTGTGTCTATTCGGTAGGTCGATTTTTGCTTCCTATTCGCTACGCTTAGTAAATGCTTAATTTATATGCAATGCGAACATGCGCATTGGGAGTTCTGGCGTGTGAAGTAGCTATAACTGCAGGCGTAGCTCAGTTTCTTTTTTTCTTGCGTAGCCAGCGGTCCATTTGTTGAAATTTCATGCGCGAATTTTCATCAGGGCTTGCGTTTTATAGCGCTGCCGCTAATCACGTGTAGCGTTCTAACCATGAAATGTGCCCTTTTTTTTTGTTAATGCCTTTCGTGGGCTTTGCGTGATTAATTCATTGCATTTCGTAGTTGCAGTTTGTCAAACGACGGTTTAATTTTGAGGAATTTTCTAGTGTGTTACGCACTTTCCTGTGTGTAGTGTGTCGATTTGCGTAGGTTTCTGGCTTTCCTGTTTAATTCCTCGAGTTCGCTCAAATTCAAAGCCCAATTTAGCTCAAATCTGGCGTGACGCGACCATAATCTTAACTCCGACGACGCAGCAGCTTCCAAGTGACGGTTTGCACTAGCCGCAGGATTTGTCACAGTATCTCTCGAAGATGAGCACTACGCTCGATACTTGTAGAAGGGGCGAAGTTCTATGCCAGTGGCAGAATTTCAACGGCGCGACATGTCACGTCGATTGTAGCAGTTTCAAGTTGTATAGCAGACAGAAAAATCTCGTTTTCAATACTTCCGTCGTTTCATAATGTTGTGAGAAAGTAGCGCTGCATAGCTAAAAAAAACACCATGAAAGAAGCAAAAGAACATAACAAGTTGGACATTTTGTGCTTTTGTGTGGTGCTTTTGTGTGGTGATTGCTACCCAAGCAAAAAATGAGCTCGGCAGGCAATCGGGCCTGCGCCCATGGCCAATTTAAGAGACGAAGGTCCGATCCCGGCCATCTGGGACGGGCCGGGCTCGGTTTTTGCACGTGGTCAAGTGGTAGGCAGTCGGCACTGGGCCGACGTCAAGGCCGCCGGTTACTTCATTGTGGCCGTGATTGGCCGCCGTACGGGCCGACGACTTCCGCACGACGGTCACAACGCGGCTTGACCACGGCCAGCATTCTTTTGCCGGCATGTATATGTAGGCTTTTTTTTTTTTGTTTAACTCACATGCCCTGAGTGCTTTTTTTTTCTTGCGTCGATTTTTTAAGGCCCCTGGCGCAGGTACCTAATATTCCGCTTCTTCAACAGAGTTGTTTTAACTTCAGACATTACATTCTGTATAAGTTCCAAGTGCAGCAGCATTTCATTGGAGTCGCGTTAATTATATTTTTAATTAATCACTTTAGGGCAGTTGTCGTAATGGCGGAATTAGAGACCGTCAGCGCGCAAGACCTGTTCAGTCGGAACCAGTTTTGTAACTAGCATCAATTTCGAGATGTACGAAGTCAAAGTCGGCAAAATGAGTTGGTGTCCTGAATATTACCCTCGAGCATTACATATATTCGCAGTGTAGCAAAAAAATACAGATGACACGAAAGGATTTTTGGACCACCATCATCAGCTTATATTTTTTTATGTCCACTGCAGGACGAAGGCCTCTCCCTGCGATCTTCAATTACGCCTGTCTTGCGCTAGCGCATTCCAACTTGCGCCTGCAAATTTCTTAACTTCATCATCCCATCTGGTTTTCTGCCGACCTCGACTGCGCTTCCCTTCTCTTGGTATCCATTCTGTAACCCTAATGGTCCACCGGTTATCCATCCTACGCATTACATGGCCTGCCCAGCTCCATTTCTTCCGCTTAATGTCAACTAGAATATTGGCTATCCCCGTTTGTTCTCTGATCCACACCGCTCTCTTCCTGTCTCTTAACGTTAGTCCTAAGATTTTTCGTTCCATCGCTCTTTGTGCGATCCTTAACTTGTTCTCGAGCTTCTTTGTTAACCTCCAAGTTTCTGCCCCATATGTTAGCACCCGTAGAATGCAATGATTGTACACTTTTCTTTTCAACGACAGTGGTAAGCTCCCAGTCAGGTTTTGGCAATGCCTGTCGTATGCACTCCAACCCAATTTTATTCTTCTGTAAATTTATTTCTCGTGATCAGGGTCCCCTGTGAGTAACTGACCTAGATAAACGTACTCCTTTAAAGACTCTAGAGCCTGACTGGCGATCCTGAATTCTTGTTCCCTTGCCAGGCTATTGAACATTATCTTTGTCTTCTGCATATTCATCTTCAACCCAATTCTTACACTTTCTCGATTAAGGTCCTCAATCATTTGCTGTAATTCGTCTCAATTGTGGCTGAATAGCACAATCCCAGGCAGCACATCACATGGGGCCAACTAGGGGCAATGATGGTTTTCAGCCGGCACTGGCTGGGCCGCGAAGGCCCGCCGTTGCCTCCGTAATGCCAGTGCTGGCAAAGCCACTGTAACAGACACCCAGCGATGGCCCTGCTTTGCCGGTGAATGCCCGTTAATGGCTAGGCCGGGCGTCGCAACTGGCTATCCCGGGCCTGCTTTGCCGTAGGAATGCCGTCATTGGCTGTACATCTCTAAACATTGGTTAAGAACGTCCGTTCGATGCTATAGGCATAGCCACATTGTTTAGCAGTTCTGATAGACCCGTAAATATCGGCCTGTCAAACAGAACGGCATTTCAATATTTCCTTTCACGCAGCATTCGCTGGCCATTCCCGATTATATATGTTTACAGCATGCAATTTTTATTTGAATTTTTCACCACGCACGCCAACTGCAACGAGATCACTCTGGTATTTTTTTTTGTTTCTTACTAAGTTATTATGTAAGTTCTGCATATTTTTTTCGTTTTATTACAAAGGCTGTTAACTTTCGCGTAATTGTATTTATTGTGTTGAATCATTCGATCGGACATTGTTAACAAGTGGCACAAGGGCACTCCATTATAATGCGTCAACGTGGGAGCGGCCCGCTTCGGGCTAGGAATCTAGCGCGACCCAATGGACCAAAATAAAGTTTTTCCATCCATCCACCCAATGCGCGCATGCTGTGTGCATTCTCGATAGGCGCAATAACAAATTCAAGGGGGTATATAATTAAAAAGCATGTGCGCTTACATGTGCGTCGTTTAAGTAGTGTTGCAGGTAGTGAATTGCAAAATACTGCATAACTTTATGGTGCAATCATCTGTACCGCTTGCCAGTAATGCCGTCGCTAGCTCATTTTCTGTAGCGGCTGTAAATTTTATTGCCAGTAAAATACAAGGCATTTTAGATGACTGCTCGCTATATTATTTTTCTGCATAGAGAGCATATCGAACTGTGCAGTAGTGTCTCCTGTGGCCAGCTTCATTATAATCTTAGGTGCCTTTCCCGGAAAACTCTGTCTTGCGTGTTTTTTTTTTTTTTTTTTTTGATGCCAGATGACTTTTTTCAGACCAACTGGCACAGTAAGCGCAAATTCCTCCCCGTAGAAAGAACCGGGGACAAAAAGAAATTGCGCCATGTTGAAAAAGAGGTTTCTGCTGGGCTATTGGTGTATATTTCTAAAAAAAAAAACAGCCAATAGAAGAGACAAGAATGTGAGACAAGCCCAACGCTAACTTACAATGAAATGCTTATTTTGCACGACGCCAAATATATCTACACTGAAAAGAAAAGGGAAGGCGGAGAACAGAGACAACGCCACAAGAGATATACGGGGGTGGGAGGGGGGGAGTGAAGAGAAAAGGTTTGGTCAGACGACCAAGACGACTACACAAGGCGCTCTCCGTTGGAAGCGAACAGAAAATAAAGAAAAATAAAAAAAGAACAGGGATGTTCGTGGCCCGCCGCGCCATTCCGAACCTTGACGGATGGCTGAAAGAGTTGAAGTTACCGACCTAGGACTGAGAACGAAGAACGAGGCTAAGATTAAGGAGAATACAGGAATATAGAATGGAAAAAAAAAGAAGAACGCTACTGGATAAAAATGTAAGCTACTGAATAAAATTAATTTCTGATAAAAAGTGGAACTAGCATAAAGAAAAAAACTACTAAAAATATATATATATATATATATATATATATATATACATTTTTCAAGTAGGTGAACTCTTTTTGTGAGAGCAACACAGATTTGAATAAATTTTTTGCTGACGTTTGCATCTTATATGAGCTAATAAATAAATCTACCGTTGTTTTGACTTTGCAAGGAGGCATACATAAGCTTCCTTATTCCTTATTAAATTCAGGCTCCCACTTGCACCCTCAACGACACACCTCTGGTAACTTCTTCCTCTTGTAGATAAATATCTCGGTATACACATCACACACAACATTTTTTGAATATGTATATTGAGTTTTCAATTTACCAATGCCAACCACCATGTTCGGTTTCTCGCTCCAAAACTTTCTTCATGGGAAGCTTTTATTTTATAAATCTATGGTGGGGTCTCAGATCTTCGAGTACACCAGTTCTGTCTCGCAACTCTCGAAAGTGCCCAAAACCTTGCCGTCCTTGTTTTGTTACATACAATTACTCACGTGTAGCCAATGCGGCTTCTACAAAATCATCGCTTGGTTTACCTTGTCGCCGTATGCGATCTCGCTTGTTTGTTTATTACGATTTATTTTATTACTCCCGCTGCTTAAAGGACATATTTTTCAACCTCCCACCTACGTTTCTTCTCGCAGCGGCCACGTTTGAAGCTTTCTTGTTTATGAAAAGAAGAAAAAAAAAAAACTACCCGCTTTTTTATGTAAAGCCTTCGGGCTTTGACACTATACTAACATAATTAATTAAATTAATATGGCGAACTTGAACGAGATTCTTGTACTCGCTTTTTGGGCTTCACTTATATGTTATGCGCCGCGTAATGTATTGTCGCGATGTTTCTTAGATACGGCTGCCGCTCCTATGTATCTATTCATTTTTTTGTCGAAGGGGGAGGTTGTATTATTTAACTAGAAGCAAGAAATCCATGGGGGCATGTTAGCAAGTGATGCTGTGCGCTGGACTACCCCTTTGCGCACACGTTGTCTTGCTCTACCGTTCTCCTGGGATAAGCAGTGCCAAAAAATAACAATGAACACATTCATTGATCACTTTGAGTTGTTTTACAGGTTCATTTGGCATGTTTTACATTTCAGCTATAATATATAATAAAATCAGCACAAGTGCTACGGCTCCTTCAGCCGCAGTAGCTTTTGTAAAAATAAAAATAAATAAATAAATAAAAGAATAAAAAAAACGTGCGCGTGTCGTTCTTCACTACTATCAGGCGAAGTGACGTCAAAGCCCCAAGAATGCTTTTCACTCTCACCACGTTTTCCCTGCGTTCCCTCGCTTTGCAGTGTCGAAGGTATGCACGGTCTATAATGCGCACAGCCGAGCCTGCGTTGCTAATCAGAACCGGATGGGCGCACAAAGAAGCGTGAATAATTGTCAAATATGTTGCTCCCTGCGGGGACCTCGCCCGCTTCCAAAGAAACGTGGTGACTCTCGGAGGACGAGGACCCGTACACATTCTGCTTCTGCCTGTGAGCTGTCGTAGCCCATATTTCTTTCACCATGTTTTGCTTGCGAAGCATGCATCAACTTGTCCAGCAACGTGTTCAGTACCAGCGGCTTGACCTTCGCCACTACAAGCTTGGTTCCACATTGCTATTGTGTGAAACATGAACAACTAGCCAAACGTTGGAAAACTGCATTTACTGCGAAATAAGCTCAATTATCGCAAGGTAAGTACAATTGTCTTATTTTATTCTCAAGTATAGTGTTTCAACTAAGTGCATTGCCTAATACGTGTATTTTCTTTTTTTACAGAGATAATGTACGGCCACTTCTTACTATGTACGTAGACGGTGCTGCACCGCTTCAGCGTCAGCTGAAACGCACTGTCTGTTTGAAAACACGCAGCACGGCACATTTCGGCTAGTACACTCAAGAAGACCAAAGTTGGATTGTCGTAATTCCTTACTCAGGAAGTACATTCTGCGAGCTGACTGGTATTCAGAACTTCCTGCAAGAGTATAATCTGTTGTATTGCAGCTTGCTTAGGTGTTTATCATGAAACAAAGCACCCTTTCTTTGCTACCTCTGTTCTAAAAGCTTACGCATTGCCAAAGGCTAAGTACAGCTACCCACAAGCACTTACGAGAAGTCTTGTGATGAAGGCATAATTCATCAAAATTGCCTAGTTAGAACAAAAATCGCATGTTTAGATGCAGCGGAATTTCCTACCTAATTTTTTTCGTATTTCTGCTTCTTTTTTTCAGCTTCAATAATTTGTTTGAATGGAGAAATCATATCTGTGGGAGATTGCCTTCAATATATTGAACGCCATCATGGACCATGCAGTTCAACTGCCGTACAGCATGCATGGAAATAAAGCAAGAGACTGTTTAACACGCGGCTATGCAGAGTGGGAACAGGTGATACGCATTTAATTTCTCAGTTTTGTACCTTTTGCTTATATTATGCACTGCTGACAGTGTTGTGATAATAAAAGTATATGTATTGTATGCAGATGGTGCCTGAGAGACGCAGACATCGACGTCGACTATTGCAGAAGGCGGCGTTACGCCGAAGCGGCTCAACCCCCCGTAGCGTCATAAACAAAGCTTTCGTAGGTGGCCCACAGGATTGGGGATACGAGCGACAATCTGTATCAACCTATTTTAAGACCAATAAATAAATTGTGTACAATATTTGGTGATTTTATAATAGAATATGGCATGTTGCATCGAGCTATCGTACAATATTTGCGTAATTTAAAATCGTAGGAAATAACGGCATCGCCCACATACATCACAATCTGCCAATAGGGCCATGCCAGTGGGTAATGCGGGACAATAAATTAACTAAGAGCGGCAGAGCCGGCTATTGACCAATACCGGCGCTGCCAGTAGGCAAGGTGGGACACTAGAATGGCAATGAACGGCAGAGCCGGCTATCTGCCTGTATTGGCGCTGCCACACAATGGCCGAAATAGGCCCTTTAGTGGCATGGCCGCGCTGGGCCATTCTTGACGCGGGTAGCGCTGCCGGTTTCGGGCCTATATTTGTGCCGGTGTTTGCCGGGATATTGCCGTGCTGGGGCCAGCCTGGTTGTGCTGCCTGGGATGTCATCTGCAAACCGAAGGTTGCTGAGATATTCGCCATTGATCCTCACTCCTAAGCCTTCTCAGTCTAAGAGCTTGAATACTTCTTTAAGCATGCAGTGAATAGCATTGGAGAGATTGTGTCTCCTTGCCTGACCCCTTTCTTGATAGGTAACTTTCTACTTTTCTTGTGGAGAACCAAGGTAGCTGGGGAATCCTTGTAGATGTTTGCTAAGATATTCACGTATGCCTCCTGTACTTTGGCCCATACTCTGACGTATATATTGAATCAGGTATACTAGTTACAAAACTGGTTCCAACTGAAAAGCCGTCTATGTTAACAGGCTCATTTCCAGCATAGCAACATGTGCACTAAAGTTAATAATTAAAAAGATAATTGGCCCGATTTTGTCAATTAGCAACTTATGCACTAGTACTCCTTTGGAAAGTAATGTCCACCTGTTAAATGCAACCCAGATGAAGAAATTGATTGTTGGTGTCTGCAACAAGAATAAAAATAAAGATTTACATAAGAGAGGACACCCTGTATAATTCGCTATTTAATTCATGCACAAGTTTGTGTCCTTAAGCGCGCTATATATATAGAAGGTGAACGCTTTGTAGACAAATTATCACTACAGTTCATTTTTGTTGACTTTTATTGAACTATTTAGATACAAACACAACAGAAACTGGAATACTTTGTTGTGAAATGCTGTAATAGTAGGTTAGTGGTTGTGGCAAACATAAAATGTGAATTATTCAATGACAGTATTGTATGGGTACTTGAAGATGTCGTTCCGTGAATTGCGTAAGGCTGTTTACCAGAGATCTGTGCAGCCAGGTCACCTGTCTGATTCTGCTATGGTCCCGCTTTGGTATCTGAAATACAGACATGTACTACGTAAGTTTCAGAAATGGGACATGTATAACTATTGTTTGGCTGCTGAATATTGGGCCAGATGCTTCGAGGTTTCTCAATAACTCTTTAAGCATTGTACTTATTTATGAACAGGTTGTGATAAATCCATGATTTTTCATGACGAAACCTAAATACGCATCGCACATGCAAACGCAGTCTCACATTATTTAGCCCCAACACAAGCGTCGCGAAAATCTGACGCTAGCGGGGCGAAATTCTCCTTTCTTCAAATTACCTTAGGCGGGTCACCACGACTGCAACGTACAGTCAAGTGCAAAATTTTAGAGACCAAGGGAGCGGCGACTTAACTAAAGTATCGCTGCGCCGTCTGACGGCTACGCGCCTAAGTTCGAGAGCGCGTATTGCGCACGCGCGTCCTTTTCTACCTGCCAGCCTGCTCGTTCGGTCGCTTCAACTGTAGCCACTGTACTTCAACCGCGCACGCACCGGAACGCGGGCGAGAGCGCAAGGTGCCACTTCTGCAGTCGCCGTGGAATCGCCCGAGCGATGATATTGTCATATCGTGACGAAAACACTTCATTTGTACTGGCAGCGCTGGCAGCGCGCCACCCTCTGCGCCTTGCTTCTCGGCGTTCCACGTCGCGGAACACGTGCTTTGCGTCACTTTTTCTGAAATCGAATTATGTGATAAGGTCAAGAAGCAGCGATGTCTTTTGCTCTCTACGATTCCACGGCGACACTCAGATTATTTGTGCATTCCGCCTAATTTCATAATTTGTCCTAATTAATTATCAACTTCGCAAATATTATAATTAGATGAAAAGTGTCAACGAGAAAATTGTAGAGCAACATGAAAAACTCCCGGTACAACTTCATGTTGCTCAATACGTGCGCAATACGTGCTCAATACAAGCGTCGTCTTGCCCTCCAGGAAACCGACAATGGTGGTGCACGCCTCGGCAACGCTAGCGCCAACTTCCCCGGTGAGACGGCCAGGTTTCAACGCAAATTTCACAACCGGAACTTCAGAGCCAGCTGCACTGCGGGTTACCGGATGTGGTTCGATGTTACTCGTCAGTGCAATTCGTTCGGAGCAACACCGAAGACACACACAAGCTTCGCTTACCCCCATCTCCTCGACAGGGCAGGGGCTACTGCTTTTTTCTTGTAAGCGCTCTAAAGCAGAGGCCCAGTGATGCCCGTCGAGTTAGAAAGACCCTTCCAATGGAGCTCCTTGACCATTGCCAAAACCCTCCGGACTGCTGTAATTACGCGCGAGCACCCCGCTAAAACATTGCAGAAGCTGCAACACGTGCCTTCGCATCACAGATTCGCATTTGCCTTGTCAGTATGACGCAGAATGTTTGCACATAAAACTTCAATATCTGTTGTATGCTTATCTGTTGAATTCCTACAGCGAAAGAAACCGGGAGCATACGCCGCCGTTGCCAAACATTTCTCACTAGGCTCTATGTACCGCGTGCATATGAAAGAAACATTTCTATCTATCTATCTATCTATCTATCTATCTATCTATCTATCTATCTATCTATCTATCTATCTATCTATCTATCTATCTATCTATCTATCTATCTATCTATCTATCTATCTATCTATCTATCTATCTATCTATCTATCTATCTATCTATCTATCTATCTATCTATCTATCTATCTATCTATCTATCTATCTATCTATCTATCTATCTATCTATAAATGAGGCGGCTGCTGTTAAATACTCGGGCTAAATGCAACAAAGCACGTGTACTTTTATGTCACGGCTGTATTGACAATTTTCTTTGTACACTGGAAGTTGTAAGCCGCCATCTAGAGGGCATTTTACGAAATAATTTTTCAAATCGAGTCATTATTGCAGGAGTAGAAGAACTCTGTAGCGGTAGGATAATCGGAGCCACCGCCGCCAAAAAAGAAGAGCGCCGGGTGCGCGCGTGCATGCGAGAAAAGACGCTAGCCCGAACGTATGCGATGCCATATTTAATATATAGTGTAACCAGAGTCCTTCAATACTTTTCATAGAAAGTATTGAACGCGGGGTGGTGCGGGGTCCCCCTGCGTCTTCTCAGGAACGAAATAAAGTTCTTTCACTCACTCACCTTGGTGAAACAGAGACCATGTTGATTTTATCAGTGCATTTTCCCCCGACCAAACCAAAATAAGAAATTCAAATTTTATATAAGATATCCTTAAAATTGACTTCAATGATTCGTATTCATCTATTATCTCATTTTAATTTACGAAATTTCTTTTAAGTTTTCTTACCGTTTTACCTAGCGACGCCCTATTCATGGCCGATCTCCCGTAGTTGGCGGAGCCCTACCCATTGGTACCAAACCAAACCAATCCCGTCCGGAATGCTCGCATCCACCTGCCGTTCTGTGACCATCGGCACCATGGTTGACCATGGCTGACTTACAAAAATTTCTAGTAACATTGAATAAATTTTTTTAGACAAATGTTACTAGAACCTACCAACGGTCTATTGAAAGTTTTCACACCATTTTTAAACTTCCGAAATACTTCATACCAACATATCCTGTCGACTATTGGCCACCGAATTGAATTAAAATTTTATTTACAAACTTTCTTTAAACGATGAATGAACATCCTTCAAACATTAAAAGCAGGGTTTACTAACCATCTAAATACATCTTAGAAACATCCTTGTACATGCGAAAAAAGACGCTAGCTTTTTCCTACTTGCTGCTGTTCGCCCCAGAAACATCCTTGTAAATTTTTTCCAACTTTCTGTTGCTTGCCTTACAAACATCCTGGTGACATTTATTCGCTTTCTCCAGCATTGAAAAAAATATTCTGGTAGTGTTCTGATGTAACCTTGAACATGAGTGGGATATAAATGTATGTACCTGTTAGCGAAACACACCAATCTTTTCAAACATTGATATTTATTTTTCAACCCTTTCATACATGTCCTCGGAAGCCACGAGCAAGCAGCGACGATAATGTGTTCTTGATATCCCCCTTGCTGCAAGCCTAAGGCAGGAAAAATGAAAAAAAAAATGTCACAGTTTCGCCCTAAGGGCGAAGCAATGAATGCGATAGCAACACAGCAATGTCATACGAAGTAAGGTGAGCGGCTTTGGTAGCAATATGAATTGTAGTAAACATGAGCTGATTAAGTAAGCAGGTGTGCTGCGGCGTAAGTAGACCGACATGAAGAGAGACTCGATGACCACGAGAAGGCGCGTGTGAAACGGTGGTGTTGATGAGAAGCGCTTCCCGTGGGCAGCGCGTGCGAAGGGACACACCTGTAGCGCTGCACTGCCGATCCGGGCAGCATTGCATGTGTAGCGTGCGTTGGAAAATGTGGCCCGACTATTACTAACTGAATGAACAAGCGTGGTGTGAGCGCGCACAAACAAACATGAATAGATCACACTGAATGACTGCAGACAACGACTGTCAAAACGCTGGCAGCGAGCGCATACGCCGCGCAGCGGGCGAAGGTACGTGCGGTCTATCGCTTCAAGGGAAACTGAGCGGCGAATGCACGGCGCATACAGGTCAGAGCCGTGTGGAGATAAGCGACGGTGCGAGCGAGCGACGAGCGCGGTTGTTGGCAGAGTAGAATTGCGCCTCCCCCCCCCCGCGCGCTCCCTCCGGCGCTGGCTTCCCGCTTCCTTGCTTGCGCGTGGGTGATTGAGTGCGTTCGCTCTCCGTGATAGCGCGCGTCCCCGCACTCTTCCGCTCGGGAATACGACGCGCGGCGAAGATTTTATCTATAGGGAACCTCACGGCGACGGCGACGACGACGGCGATGGCAGAAATCCGGTTGAAGTGTCCATATAATTGCTATCGCAATAAAACTAGTTAGAATAGCCTTATGAATTGTGTATATGAACGAGATAACATGTAGCAGTCATCCACAAGAATTTTACTTGAAATGACCGACAGTGAAAGCGAAGATTTTCGGACTGACTGCCTTGCCACACATACTTAGAATGGCA
The DNA here is from genome assembly GCF_013339745.2 of Dermacentor silvarum. NCBI lineage: Eukaryota > Metazoa > Arthropoda > Arachnida > Ixodida > Ixodidae > Dermacentor > Dermacentor silvarum. The sequence goes on along the minus strand of NC_051155.1, from coordinate 44,143,096 downwards.
TTCACACTTCTAGGGTCTAAAGCCACTTTGTAAACGACGTCCTTGTTAGTATTGGGACGCCACCCTACAGGTGACTGAATCACTGCTAAAGCAGTACTGTTGTACAGAATATGCACCTGTTACATGTAGGAATCATACACTTGTGTGAAGTAGCCGTAAATCAGTTGCAGCAAAGATATTCGAAGTTTTTAGAACGGCTTCAGCGAGATATGCCTGCCAATAAATGTGATGACATGCGTAAAGCACTTTCTGCCTAAAACATGTCTTTAGGTGGTAGAAAGCATTTTTATAGACCCTCTAGTGCGCATTATTCACAGTTTCAAAACTCAATTCGCTAAAAGCACAACAAATTATTGTATTTAAAGTGACTATTTCAAAATTTCCACTAAGTGCAGGGCAGCTTGAGCATCAAGCAAGCTTCCTTGTGACATCTCAGTAAATCCGAGGTAGTGAGCATGTGCCACCACAAACCAGAGACGCACGCACCAGTTCTGGGCAGTAGTCGGCACTGTTACCATGTCACCGGAAGCTTGTGTATTAGGCAGCTGACAAGTTATAAGAAAGAGAAGGTAAAAATTATTGTTTGCATTTCAGATAAGTACAGCAAAGAACAAGCTTTATCCAATGTCAACTGGAGAAGGGCAGAGACACGCAGAAAAAAGTGCCAATGCAACGGTGAACGCTCAGCATTCAGCTAGACTGTCGTGGTGGCATGCAACTACTGCACTGTGCGGATTGTTATGATTTAGCAGTTTGCGTTACCACCTCAAATTTCTGTAACATACAAAGGAGACCAGCTTCCAGCCTGAAGCCAACCTGCACTTCGGGCGCATACTGAACTTGTCACATTAAAAGGTTAATGGTTTGTTATAGGCTTGAGGAATTAACTTCTCACACTGTGACTAGGGATCCAGCAGCTACCTAATAAAGAATAAAATTTTGCTTTTTGCATGCTAATTTTAGGAGATGAAGTACGGTATGCGTTACATAAGTTTGACCAATTAGAGGGAACAATATAAGGCGCACAGTCAATAGTGTGAGAAGTGAGCTTCACAAGAGTGCATAATAAAAATGACAAAAAGATACACATCTGGAGCTTCTCAACGATTATCTCAAAAAGTCAATCTGTCTAGATTGATATACAGTCTGTACAGAGTATATCATGCGTAGTTACTCAAGTCAGAGTTATATTTACCTCAGAGCAGGCTAGTTTAGGTAAGTTCATTAAACTGAGGGCACTCCAGATGACCAATAGGCAAAATACAAGTGATCTGCCACTAGAAATCATGAAAATGGCACACACAGTAAAATGATTGCATATTACACAAACATATCCTACAACACAGAAAGTAGTGACAGTTTTGTACGCACCTTTGTGAAAGCATGCAGATCAGGTTGTGATGTTTTTTTGTCACCGATCTCGGAGGCGTGCGGGTGTTAGAAGAGATGGAGAAGGAAGACGGATGGCGACACAGCGAACAGATTTTTTAATAACACGCAACATCAAAACTAAAACTAAAAATCAAGCACACCCAAGCACACCGCGGGAAAAAATACTAGTAAAGATACAAACTAAAGCCTAATATACAAAACGAGTACTACTTTGCGCCTACGCTCGTCCGTGGCGGCTAATTCTTCAAAGTCAGGCAACCCTGTCCTATCTCTGAGACGCTATTGACCCTTTTCCCGGCGCTCCCATGGGCGCTGACATGTTTGATCACGTGGTGACGCGTCCATTGCTTGCCTCAGCTGCCGCCGTTGCCTCCTTGTTTACAATGCAAGCGCGTGATGACGGTGCGGCGCAGCAAACCTCCGTTTCGACGCATTTCGTAGATGGTGACTGCGTGGACGACACAAAGCTTTAGCCACAGCTTTAGATGACATGTAAGTGCTTTCATAGCTCATTACGCCTTGTCCAAACGGCGCGAGCAGCGTATACGGCGCTTGATACTAAAAGCGAGGCTAGAAATGTATTCCAAGCTGTCCAACCTTCCCGCTTATGACTCAAATCAGGATCACTGTTCTCGTTCTTTATTTGGCAAACATTTTGAAGCAGTGGCTTATCATGTTTCTGACTCAGTAATACTAAGTTCCTCGGAGAAGCTACTATCTGATTGTTTATTTTCAGCCTAATCGCGCTCGTGGGTGTGCTCTGCTGCGATAGATTTGTTCTTGCGGCGCACAAAGCTTGGAATGTAAATGTTCTGTACTTTGTGGTAGCTTGTAGCAATGAAGTATTATAGCTAGTTCGTCGCTTACTCTGTGGGCCGTCACGAAACGTTCAGCTTCCAACATTCGTGTCTTGGTGTAGTCGCCGTCACTCACGCTACAGCACATTGATATAGTGTGCGCACATTCACTTATTGATACGTTGGCGGTAGGGTGCGTGTAAGTTTGCGTGTGAGTAGGCGTAGATGTGTGTAAATAACGTGCGAGAAAATTACTATGCCAGCAAGTGGCGTTACTTCCTTTTGTAACGAGCAGTACTCACTCTTAAGTGCCGACGTTGCGGAGTTGAAGCCCTTTCTTTGGAGGTTAGCTATACAGCGCTGGCGGATGAGGAAAGCCGTGCGTCGCGAAGGGCCGACAACACAGGGCAGTCCTTATGTAGCAGCGGCGACACACGTTGATTCCATTCCTTAATATGCGAATCACTATTTTTGCAGCTAACTACCGCACACGTCTTCCCTTTATCGTTACACATTTTGCAGCAGGAATTGGGCACAATGCATGAGCGAACACTCACTTGCATTTCCGACAGCTGATCGCATAGTAGCAGGGCAGAAGCAGTAGTGGTTTCGTATTCGTGCGCATTCGCTGAGGCAACGTATGGCGCGCCGCCGAAAGCGCCATCTCGTTCCTCTAGAGCAAACTGCTCCGCGAAAAGGGTCAATACGAATAAGAGTCACCTTGCTGCGCTCGTCGTTGCACGTTTGTCCGAGTCCGAAGCTCGTCGGCCCCTTTTCTCAGAGTTCAGCGCTCCCGTCGACTCTGTAGTCGTCTCTGCCTTGCCGTCGTTGTGTCGTCTCTTATCGGTGGTCAGCTCGTCGGTACTTCATCGGTGATGAGCTCGTCAGTGATTCTTCAGTGACGGCGTTCGGCGTTGCTTAGGCCCGCCTGGATAGGCCTAGCGTCGGGAGGCATCGCAACTTCTTCATGAGTGCCGATGTGGCGTCCCGCGGAGAATCGAACGTGCCGGTCTGCCGCAGAAGGGGGATCCTCTCTGGGGTGCCCGGTCCTGCCGTGAGAGGCTGCAGCCAGTCCAGGAGCCTCACTCGAACTTGCCGAGGTCGACGGCCACACCTTGGACGGCCAACGTCACGACTCAGCCAGACCCCCAAGTCTCCCGTCGCCAGAGCGGAGCTGGCGATGCGACCTTCCTGGCCCGGAGCCACGTCGATAATCCACAGACAGTGCCGTTCATCCCTCGATTACGGCTCGGCCCACGCGCCTCGAGAGCTCGTGCCGTTCCAAACACCATGCTTCACGTGCTCTTCTTCTTTTTCGCGCCGCAGGCGGCCTCTTACATATGACACAGGTGCTTTATAGTGGTGCTCTCCAGCTTGCAGCAGTGCTGCAGGTTCCTGTGGGATGCCTCCAGAATCCGCATAGCCTTCAACTGCAAGAAATGAATAACTTATTGCAATGTGAATCTGGAAACCTGTCATATCAGTGTAATACTGAATTAGAAAAAGAGCCTCACACTAGCAGCTACATTAATGCGCGTCTCGTACGAATCTTTCCATTATATCTCAGGAGGTTACACGGTTATGTTGTAACAAGTGAGATTCCCATGCGGGAATGCAGCAAACATAAGACTACCAGGAAAATCATCACCAAAATTCAAATATGTAGTAAAACAAAAGAGCATTGGATTATGAAAAAATATTGAGCACATGAAAAGTCTTTTGAACCATAGGCCGTGATTGTATAGCGATGGTATTCCTTCACGCTCTTCGTCAGTGGTTTGACCGACGCTCCGCCCGAGTTATGAACTGGAATAGCCGGCCGTTCACGGTTGGTGGAAAGAGTGGCGTAGGATAGAGCGCAATGTACCGCTACAAAATCGCAGCCAGTACTTTATTACTGCAACGCACAGTCATTAGTATAACTGGAAGAGCTGATATACTGTTCTTTAGATGAATGTGCACGGGCGGATATAGTTTTTTTTTTCTGAGGGGGGTGGGGGTGGTCAGCTTCTGTCAATGTTGATGATGATGATGATGAAAGTAGCCTTTCTTATTTATCGAAATGCACCTTTTCTTCTCACGATAAACCCGCCTGTTATTAGGATAGTGCAACAGCTGTAGCGAAGCCAGGTATGGGTTTCTCCGAACTTATACGCAAAGAACGTTGGCGAACACAGCCACGTGCTTGGCGGCTCTGCCTCATAATATATCTGAGTCTGTATTGTTTATGATAATAAAATTTGGGATTATCTGTTGCAGATTCGTTATAGGTGCGTAAGCACGGGTCCGTCTTTGGAGTTTTTGTCAGGACACCTTCATTTCTTTAAGAAGCTTCTTTGTGTTCTGTTGAGACACCTTCGTTTGCTTTAGAGGACTAACGCTCCCGCTCCAACGCTCCAATCACTACGCTGGTTGTTTAGGATATGCGAATTACCGCGTATGAAGACTCACGACGCCACCTACAAGAACAACGATGTGGCATATAGTAGCCGAGAGCGCGAGCCATCGTCATTTTCGTCATGTTTTCCCACGCGACGTCATCATTTTACACAAGGTGCGCATCTGCTCTCGTTTTAAGTTTTGTTTACCACGCGACCGTCATCCTAGGATTCATAATGCAAACAAAAATGTCACAGTTTCGCCCTAAGGGCGAAGCAATGAATGCGATAGCAACACAGCAATGTCATACGAAGTAAGGTGAGCGGCTTTGGTAGCAATATGAATTGTAGTAAACATGAGCTGATTAAGTAAGCAGGTGTGCTGCGGCGTAAGTAGACCGACATGAAGAGAGACTCGATGACCACGAGAAGGCGCGTGTGAAATGGTGGTGTTGATGAGAAGCGCTTCCCGTGGGCAGCGCGTGCGAAGGGACACACCTGTAGCGCTGCACTGCCGATCCGGGCAGCATTGCATGTGTAGCGTGCGTTGGAAAATGTGGCCCGACTATTACTAACTGAATGAACAAGCGTGGTGTGAGCGCGCACAAACAAACATGAATAGATCACACTGAATGGCTGCAGACAACGACTGTCAAAACGCTGGCAGCGAGCGCATACGCCGCGCAGCGGGCGAAGGTACGTGCGGTCTATCGCTTCAACGGAAACTGAGCGGCGAATGCACGGCGCATAAAGGTCAGAGCCGTGTGGAGATAAGCGACGGTGCGAGCGAGCGACGAGCGCGGTTGTTGGCAGAGTAGAATTACGCCTCCCCCCCCCCCCCCCCCCCCCCGCGCTCCCTCCGGCGCTGGCTTCCCGCTTCCTTGTTTGCGCGTGGGTGATTGAGTGCGTTCGCTCTCCGTGATAGCGCGCGTCCCCGCACGCTTCCGCTCGGGCATACGGCGCGCGGCGAAGATTTTATCTATAGGGAACCTCACGGCGACGGCGACGGCAGAAATCCGGTTGAAGTGTCCATATAATTGCTATCGCAATAAAAAAAAGCGGGGAGGCAGCGCGGGAGGGACGGGGGGAGCAGCTTCTACTCTGCCAACAAATACGCTTGCACACTGGCTGTGGTGGCCGTCGCCCGCACCGTCTCTTTATCTCCACCACGGCCGGGCTCGACTGGCGCGCGCACTCGCTTCTTAAGAAGCGAGCGAGCGCGCGCGCCAGTCGAGCCCGGCTGTGTCTCCACACGGCTCTGACCTTTATGCGCTGTTCATTCGCCGCTCAGTTTCCGTTGAAGCGATAGACCGCACGATTCTTCGCCCGCCGCAGCGGCCGCGCCAGCGTTTTGACAGTCGTTGTCTGCGGTCATTCAGTGTGATCTATTCATGTTTGCTTGTGCGCGATGACACCACGCTTGTCAATTCAATTAGAAAGCGAATGTGTCCAAGTTTATGCGGCCGATAAAACTACTCTACTATCCCTACTCCGAATAGCGCTCTACCAATTTGCTATCGCAATTGATGCTTCGCCTTTCGGGCGAAACTGCGACATTTTTTCTGATTACCTTTTTTTTTGGTGTCACGGAAGAAATTATACAGGGATACACTTGACATGTTCATACCGGTTCCTATGTACAGAGCCATAAACAGTGGAGGACAGGGACATGATGTTTTAAAGCATGTTAAACAAATGCAGGTGCAACCAGGTACAAAATCCTTTTCTTTAAGTTACATACCGGGACTTTGCCAGTACGGGCCTTTTTACAAGAAAAGGGTTTTTATTTACCTTGGGGAGCAAACTGCCTTATATGTAAACAACTGGAAACAATCGATCACGTTTTTTTTTGCATTGTTGGGAAGGAGTTTATTTTTGGGACGCTCTTCAAAGAACATTACAGAAAGAATTGCCCTTAAATTCATTAGGTATTAGATTTTTAACTGTAGAAAATAAGGACTGACTGACTTTAGACCTCATTATGCTAATGGGCCTCCACTGTTTATGGCGGGCTCAAATGGCAGGTTTTTATTGTGAGCCAGACCGAAGGCCTGCGCGACAGCTTTTCCGGGAGGGTGTTTCCAAATTCGTCGATGTAATTAAGGATCAGGAATGCCCCCCGGATCGGCTGACGAGGATTGAGCCCCTCGCAACATTCTTTTAAAGATGCGAGGGGCTCAATTTAAAATTAAAATTCTTTTAATTTTAAACCTGACATGACAGTGCCAGCCAAAATGCGGCTGATCGCTCAACATGGATGCATGCAACTGTGAAAGTATGTGTATGTGTATAATTATGTATTTTTTTTCTTTGGCAAAAATTGTTGAAATTGGTGTCCACAATGTGAAAGTTCCGGCAATAAACAAAAAAGCCAGATAGCCTAGTGGTCACGAGGCTCGCCTTGGGAGCGTGGGTACGCGGGTTCGAATCCCGCCTTGGCACTAAAGTTTACTTTCTTTGTTTCTTGATTAGTTTCTTGATACGACGAACTAAAAACCACAAATTACGGCTGGCTTAACCAGCTTCGCTGTTAAAAATTACTGCTTCATTTGTGCACTGTTTGCTCCCTGACAATCCACGCAGGGAACTCGGGGATTGTCTCTTCGCCCTGACAATCCATGCAGGGCGTGGATTGTCAGGGCGAAGAGAAAAGGGCTGCGGTACTTTCCAGGTTCCAGTGACTTTATTCCTCCTAAAGTCCGGCGTGAGCGACTGCAGACGGTGAAGTTCTTCCTCGGACTCGTGGTCCTTCGACGCATTCTCCGCTTTTGCATAGTGCCGCTTTCGCTCTCTGCGTTCACGTTTTCTGTATTCACGTTGCTGCCGTCGACGCCTCTCCGCTTTGTTAGCTTTTGTAGCGTGAGCTACCCTGGCCGAGGCTGAGCAGTTTCGCGTGGCTCCTGGAGAGCCTTGCTGCGCATGCGCGAGGAGCAGTGACGCCACACGGCGCACAGCTGGCGCGCCGGGCGCTCGCCCGGCGTTTGCCCGGCGTTTGCGCTGGGCGTTTGCCAGTGTGGTATAGACTAGAACACCGTGAATTCAAAGCGCGCCGCCATATTGGTGAGCGCTGGTCGCGCCATCTAACCCAAGTGCCGCGAAGTAGCAGGCCTGGGCTGCCACACCGGGAGATGCGACCCAGCGCAAAAGCGAAACTTCGGCTTTTCAGCTGGGCGGAATTCGTGTATCGCGTTTTTTCTAACCTGTCATTTGCGCTGTCTCGATTCAATCAAACTTCAAGACCTCATGCAAGTCCACAATGGCCACGCTGAGTGCTGTGCAGACTGCAGAAGCGAATACATCGGGTAAGTACGCTATTACATTTGTACAAACCGCGCGCTATATACTAGAACACGTGTGAGCTGTAATATCTCCGTATTTTTGGCACGTAACCTGTGAAGGAATATACAGCACTATGTTGGTGCCATATATTATTAAAGTTTGCGCGATATAGCTTTATGAAAATTCTACTTTTCAACATGCATGCCGCGGCAAAATTTTGCCCGGGCGTACGCTTTGCGACAAGTTTCGCGGAAAGCGGTGTTTCTCCCATAAGTGCTCAGAAGCATGCGGTAAATTCCTCGTTGGCGTCACCTATTCTCCTCGCGGGTCCGCGGTACGTCGGACAGAGTTTCTCGCGCCTTGCTGTATCAGTCAGGCCGGAATATAGTATTCTCGCGCCTTACGGCGCTCTACCTCCAAAATAGCGTCACTTATTTTCCCGGGGGAGCAGTAGGGGCCATTGTAGAGACAGGGTCTGCTCTCCTGGAACAGCATCTTCGCTCGTGCCAGTATTTTCGTTTTGTGCTCTCCGTGACTTTTCAAAATTTTTTAATGTTCCCCTTCGAGTTAAAATCTGAAAGAATGCAATTGCCGAGCATCACCTGCGATTTAGAGTTCCAATAAAAGTGTATCGTTCATCAATCCCTTTCAGAAGCTATCTCTGACAGTAATGCCTTAAAAGCGAAGTTGCGATATTGTTAGCCAATCTGGTGGTGTTATTGTGCAGAATCCCACCGTCTCTCAGAATTACAGGTGTGCTATGCGAGCATAGACTAATTATGTAGCCATTGTTAGAACTAGCGCTTTAAGATTTTATATCAGCGTCTGCGACGTAAAGGACATTGGCTTGAGTACTGTTTATTTATGTGTCAATCCTATGTATTCTGTGCAGGTGCCTTGTATCTGCTTGTAACTACCTTTTGAAGACAAAAGCTTGTGACCTTGAAGAAGTGAATGCAATCAAAAGCACTGAAGCCTACAACTATGTTGAAAGTGGCAAGGTAGGCTGCTTGCTTGTGCACGAGGACATGGCCACACACTCCATTTTTGTCAAAGGAGAAGTCGAAAGGTCTCAGGCGTTAAGTGCGCCCCCGCATAAAGCTTGGGTCTGCCTTCAGCCCAGTGGAAGTGTCGTCACAGCGGACTGCTCTTGCATGGCAGGTGCAGCGCATGCTTGCAGCCACATTGGTATGCTAATTATTTTACATGCTACTAACTTATGCATTACAAAGCCATGCAGTTTTGCTGCGTGAATTATGCACTTAAATGTGACCATCTGCCATTTGCTTAAATGCAAAGTGAACTAAAAGTAACTTGTATTTTGATCAGTGTCAGTAGTGCAGAAGTTTTAAAGGAGTGTCTCTTATGAAGTATGAATTGGTACAAATTTTTTTCAGGAGCTCTACTTTGGAAGATTGAGTTTGCTGTCAGACTTGGTTTGACTGGCACAGCATGTACTGACAAGAGTGCTGAATGGAACCGTGGCACAAAGAAGAATGTAGTTCCAGGAGAAATACAAGGCATAGACTTCAAGTTAAGAAGGCAAATCCAGACTGGGAAACCTGCCCCGAGGCTACATGATCCTCAGTTTCAGAAGTTTAGGGACCATAATTCGCTTGTGAAAAGCTTTGATACAGTTCCTTTGAAAGGTCTTGCATCAGTACCGGGCACAATTTTAAACTTAACGCTAAATGCACCAGCTGCAGAAACTACAGATGAAATACTTGCACCTCGTAGTGTCCCGTCTCATGGCTTTCATAGCAGTACTGGACCTGACAACTACCATTGCAGTAATGATTTCTATAAAAGGTATGTAGACATACCTCTAGATGCACAAGTTAGACTGGCCAAAGGAACAGTGGAGCAACGTGGCAGTGTGTGGGAAGGCAGTAGAAAGGTCAGAATAACAGCCTCAGTCACGTCAAAGATACCTAAGCGCAAGCACACTTTGCCAGAAAGAGCACTGGCTTCCCTACTGAGGTCTAGCTTCAGAGGTAACAAACCAACTATGCATGGTACACAGTGTGAGCCTATAGCCAGGGAGGCGTTTGCTATAGCCAGGGAGACCGTTGCTCCAAGTGCCCACTGTATACCTGTCGTACGTACTGTATATTTTACTGAGCTTACCTTACTTTTGCCATAATTTCTTGACACACACACACACACACACACACACACACACACACACACACACACACACACACACACACACACACACACACACACACACACACACACACACACACACACACACACACACACACACACACACGCACACACACACGCACACACACACACACACACACACACACACACACACACACACACACACACACACACACCGCCGGTGAACCCCCCCCCCCCCCCCCCCCCCCTGGCTACGCCCCTGTAGCCAAGGCGAAGCATCGGCACGGGATTCTGCTCTGTAGGCTTGTTGTCCAGGAAGTGCTCGCAGCAAACCTGCGTGTTAGACATATTACGTTCGTAGGGCGCAAAGTTGAACGTGGCTCGCATACTCACTTGAACACAGCTCGCATACTCACTCGCGCATTTTCACTGGGTTGGTAGTTCTTCCTATTCAGTGCAGCTATCCACTGGTGGCGTAGCTTGGCGTTCTTCGTTGCGGATGGAAATCGGTGCAAGCTGAAAACACCGCACCGGCACGATTCCCTGCGTGTGTTGTGCTCTTCGAAAACAGCGCTAAGTAACCTGCTCCTTTTGCGCTGGTTGTTTTGGCATCCAAACGCGACGCAATGCCGCCCAGATGACTTCTTGTACTTAGGAACCGCGTGAACGGGCACATTTCCGCACTTTGGAGTCCTAGAGCTGGCACTTGCCATGTCTACCGGTCGCCGACGAACACACTTTGGCAGCCCAGTACAAAATGGCGCTGGTCGACCGGGCAGCCCGGGTGCGAGAGTATGCGTTCGGTTAGTCTGGGTGCGAGACTATCGTGTTCTCGCGTATAGCCATGGAGAAGGAGAGCGAAATTGCTGCTCAGCGGTGCAGAAGAGCGGAGAAGCTTAACTCATCGGATCCCGAAGTAGTTGCCTGGCAATTAGCGGTTGAGCGTAGGAAGAACGAACAGAATAAGGCTGAACGTGCTGCGGAGACACCGGAGCGAGCAAAGCGAGGAACGTCTAGCAACGCGGCGTCGCCAGGAGGCTGAGCGACGTGCCCGAACATCTCAGCAGTAGCAGCAACAAGACGCCGTCGATGACGTCAATGCGTATACCGTGTGTCTCATTCAAGCAGCAGTAAGCATGATAATCAAGCTAATCCTAGACAACCAGGAAAGCTAAGAATAACCCGCTGAACCTTAGCTCACGCTACGTATATCCTGGCATAGCCGAGCTAAGCCACTGCTAATTTTGTTGCGATGGCAATTATATGGACACTCTAGGCGAATTTCTGCCGTTGGCGTCGTCGTCGCCGTCGCCATGAGGTTCCGTATAAGTCCACGGGTAATAAAATCATCGCCACGCGGAGTGAAAGCATGCGGCATTGAGCCGGGCAATCGCGGCTCGCGCACAGAAGGGCGGGAAGCGGGAAGGAAGCGCGCAGCCTTCCAGTCCCGCACAGCGCTCCGGAGGGAGGGTAGGGAGGTGGAGGGGCCGCGCCTTGCTGCGGCCGCGCGCTCCCGCCGGGCCGGATGTTTCTGGGAAGAGGCTGGGCAGGTGGAGCTGCCGCGCATTACTGCGGCCGCGCGGTCCCGCCGGGATAGAGGGCCCCCGGGGGGGGGGGGGGGGGGGGCGTGTGCTGCTCCACGAGCGGCCGCCCGCGCGGCTGTATCTTGAAAGGCGTCTGCGGCGAGGGCAGAGTACTCCCTCCCTGTGTTTTGGCGGCTAAGATCGCTTTGATGCGGACGCCGGCACGAAGTTCAATTCGCTCGCTGCTGCTGCACTGACTCACTCCAGCGTTTTGACAGGGATTTTGCTCGGTCATCGAGTGAGATGTATTCATGTTTGCTTGTGCGCGCGTGACATCGTGCTTTTTAATTTAGTTAGTGTGCCTATGTTTGCTAGTTTACACGGCCAATAAAATTACTATTCGTATTTAGTACAGCTGTCGACTAATTTGCTATCGCAATCGATGCTTCGCCTTTCGGGCGAAACTGCGACGTTTTTTTTTTTCCTCCAGCGTGAACGCGCCACGCCGCACCCCTGGCTTTTCCAGGTAACGCTATAGGTAACGCTATCGGTTGCCTCTTCAGATTAATTCACACTAGACCGACACGACACCGATTTTCGTCTGCCGACTGTTGGCGACAGCAGTTTACAGGGTCAGGATGGAAACGCTGTGGGCAACGGTTTAAAGGAACGAAACACTGTCGACAACAGTCGGCAGACCAAAATCGGTGTATTGTCGGCCTAGTGTGAATTAATCTGAAGAGGCAACCGATGACGCCGTTAATCAGGCGCGAAGGTGCTCGCGCGGACATCGGCGTGCTTGACAACAGGGACGTCCCCTCGTTCGCTCGACGCCGCTGACGGGAGGAGTAAGGCGCGGTTGGCGGCGTCGTAATGCCCAGCGTCCAAGGCGACTCGTGGGATCTTTGAGCGAAGATAGCCAGCAGAGAGCGTGATGGTCAGTGACGACGGCAAAAGTTCTGCCATACAGATAAGGGCGAAATTTTGCGACGGCCCAAACAAGAGCGAGGCACTCCCTCTCTGTAATCGAATAATTCCGTGATTTCTCTCTCTCTCTCTCCGCTCAGCGGCGGAAAGGAGACGGCTGGCATACGCAATAACACAGTCCCGACCACGTTGACACTGAGCTAGAACAGCGCCGACGCCATGGCCACTGGCGTCTGTACGGAATTCCGTGGCAGCAGAATCGTCCAAGTGAGCCAACACAGGTGACATATTGCCACATGCTATATCGTCGCCGCGGGTATGTGCCCGGCCATGGAAACGACGCTGAAGTAGCGCGCGGGTAGAAAAACAGAGACGACAACGACGTTGCGTTTGCTGCTTATATAAAGTGCTTTTATACGTGCTGTACGCCGGCTTCCACGTCTCCTGCGAGGTCGTGACACTGGTGGAGGTGCTGGGTAGGATTGCCTCATGCTTAGCACTCCTTCGCGGAGCCATCCATCGAACGCGGAATCGCCTTCGCTCGTCGAAACTCCTGTTCACCGGTACAGCCGCCGCCTCCTAGGCCTGACGCCCGAGTTCAACCCCTTGCAGGATCCTGCCGGACCGCGTCAAAGTACTACCGCCATGGCCACTGCAACTCCATCGCAGGTGACGCTACAGCATCCTATGGTCCCAGAAAGTTTTCATGGTGACGCCATTGAAGATGTCCAAGATTGGTTGGACCAGTTCGAGCGTGTCGCCAGTCATAATGAATGGGGCTCCCGGCAAAAGCTGTCTTATGTCTATTTTGCTCTTCGAGACAGTGCGCGGACATGGTTTGTGAACCGGGAGAGGAGCCTGACCACATGGGATGCCTTCCGCACCCAGCTGCTAGACACATTCACTAGCAGCGACAGAAAAGACAATGCGCAGCGCCTTCTTGAATCCCGTGTTCAGAAGCCAAATGAGAGCGTTGCCATGTTTGCAGAAGATATGGCCCGCCTTTTCCACAGAGCAGATCCTGAGATGGCCGAAGAAAAGAAGTTGCGCTATCTCTTGCGGGGAGTGAAGGAGCAGCTGTTTGCCGGACTCGTGAGGAATCCACCGACGACAGTGGCCGAATTTACCAAGGAGGCTACCGCTATCGAACGGGCACTGCAGCAGCGGTACCGCCAATACGATCGCACGAACTCGCCAACAAATGCTTCACTGCTACCTGAGGGCGGCGGCACATCTCTGCGTGAAGTTATCCGAGAGATTGTGCGAGAGGAGATCCGGCAGCTCGGAATTGCTCCCATGGCACCAGCGGTGGCTTCTGTCACTGATGTCGTCCGGGAGGAAGTTCGACAGGCCTTTTCTTCGCCCGACTGGCAAGCGGCGCCGCGACGATGCACATACGCGGAAGCTCTTTGTCGTCCACCTCCCGCCACTTCGATGCTGCTGACACCGTCGACCACTCCGACGCAGCCACCGCCGCCATCCCCGACGCCCTATCTTCGACAGTCACAGCCGCCGCCAGCAATACCGTATCGCCGACAGCCGATCGCTGCGCCGCGGTCTTACGGAGAATTCCCTGCCGGCTATCCGCTACGAAAAACCGATTTGTGGCGCACCGCTGACCGCCGGCCGCTATGCTTTCATTGCGGTGAAGCAGGACATGTTTATCGAGCTTGCCACTACCGCGCAGCTGGGTTTCCCATGTTTCCCACCAACTATAGTTACCCTCGGTTTGACGCTCCACGTACATGCGACGACAATCCAAACTTTCGACCGGAAGGTTCAACGACGCCTCGATCGCGTTCCCCATCACCGGCTCGTTACACCCAACCAAGCCGTCGCGATTTTCCTGACGCCTCTAGGGGCAGGTCTCCTAGCCCGCGCCGGGGAAACTAGAGGCAGCGACCTCCGGGGGTGAGGTTGCAAACCGTCCAGCTTCCCAAGAGCCCCCATCACCGACGATCGACGACTCTACGACTCCGACGATTCCAACCACACCACATGTACCAGACGCCGTCAGCGCCGATCTTGTCGTTACCATTGACGGCCACCAAGTGGCCGCTCTCGTTGACACTGGTTCGCATTTTTCGATAATGAGTCTAAAGCTAGCCGACAGACTAAGAAAAGTGAAGACGCCGTGGACCGGGCCCAACATCAGAACTGCCGGGGGCCAGTTGATGACGCCGATTGGAAAATGCACAACCCGAATCATAATCGCCGGTTCAGCCTTCGTTGCCACCCTCGTCATTCTCTTTGAGTGCTGTAAGGAACTTATTTTGGGAATGGATTTCTTGAGGGAGTACGGTGCAGTTATTAATGTCCGCGACCGCATGGTGACATTTTCTACGAGCTCCGAAGACGTCGACACCGCGGATGACCAGCGACCGCGTTTACGTATTGCCGACGACGACGTCACTCTTCCGCCGCGAAGTTGTTCCCTCGTGCCTGTCATCTGCGATAACTTGCACACCGGGCCTGGCGTAGCTGAACACATCAACGCACTAGTACTGAGTCAGGGCGTTTCCGTCGCCAGGGCCGTAATCAATCTACTCGACGGACATGCTGAACTCCTGCTGACGAATTTTAGCAGGGAACGTCGACAGATTGTTAAAGGCACTGCTGTTGCTTACTTCGACGAAATTGCCCCAATACAAGACTGCCTCACAGTGCAGCACGCGGTGTCCACCGCGCCTATGCCTGCACCTGTGGTTGATGTCAGTCAAACTTTATCGCCCATTGAACGCAACAGCCTTCTTGAGCTCATCAATGAGTTTAACAGCTGCTTCTCATCTACGTCAAGAGTTAGCCAGACGCCGCTCACCAAGCACCGTATTATTACTGAAGACGACGCAAGACCCATCCGGCAGAATCCTTATCGTGTAGCACCGAAAGAGCGGGAGGCAATACAAAAACAAGTGAAGACGATGCTTGAGGATGGAGTTATTCGGCCATCTAAGAGTCCGTGGGCATCGCCTGTCGTATTGGTGAAAAAGAAGGACGGTAGTCTGCGCTTCTGCGTCGACTATCGAAAACTTAACCAGATCACAAAGAAAGACGTTTATCCGCTACCGCGTATCGATGATTCACTGGACCGGCTACGAAACGCACGTTACTTTTCGTCGATGGACTTGAAAAGCGGCTACTGGCAAATTGAAGTTGACGAGAGAGACCGTGAAAAGACCGCTTTTGTGACACCCGATGGACTTTATGAATTTCAGGTGCTTCCCTTCGGTTTGTGTTCTGCGCCAGCAACGTTTCAACGACTCATGGACACGGTACTCTCAGGCCTCAAATGGCAAACCTGCCTAGTGTACCTCGACGACGTGATTGTTTTCTCCGCCACGTTCGACGAACGCTTACGGAGACTGAAGACGGTCTTTGAGGCAATACGCTCAGCAGGCCTAACTTTGAAACCGGAAAAGTGCCATTTTGGTTTTGAGGAACTTCAATTCCTCGGTCACGTGGTTAGTCATGAGGGTGTTCGACCTGACCCTGATAAAATCGCTGCCGTCGCTAATTTCCCGACGCCATCAGATAAAAAGGCCGTGCGACGTTTTCTGGGCCTTTGCGCCTACTACCGGCGGTTTATTGCGGACTTTTCACGCATCGCGTGTCCATTAACACATCTCACCCGCGAAGATGTCCCCTTCGTGTGGGGCGAAGAGCAGCAACGGGCATTTGACGAGCTACGGCAGCGGCTGCAGACGCCTCCTGTGCTCGCACACTTTGACGAAGACGCCCCGACGATTCTTCATACCGATGCTAGCAATGTCGGCCTTGGCGCAGTGCTTCTTCAGCGGCAGGACGGCACCGAAAGAGTGCTTGCTTACGCCAGCAGGACCCTATCCAGAACGGAGACTAACTACTCCACTACAGAAAAAGAGTGCCTCGCGGTAGTCTGGGCCATCCTGAAATTTCGCCCATACCTATACGGTCGCTGTTTCACCGTCGTCAGTGATCACCATGCACTTTGCTGGCTGACTAATTTAAAAGATCCAGCTGGTCGGCTAGCACGCTGGAGCCTTCGGCTCCAGGAGTTCGACTTCACTGTTGTCTACAAATCGGGGAAGCGGCACGCCGACGCCGACTGCCTGTCTCGGTCGCCTGTGGAGACTGCATTGCACGACGATGACGACGCGGCTTTTCTAGGCATGGTAGACGCTGTCGCCGTTTCACGCCTGCAACGCGAGGACACAGAACTGGTACCTCTTATTGATTACTTAGAGGGAAAAACAAGCTGCGTGCCGAGGTTATTCGCCAGAGCGCTGCCTTCATTTTACTTGCGTCACGACGTTCTCTACAAAAAGAACTTTTCACCCAGTGGCAGCAGCTACCTACTTGTCGTTCCCGCATCTCTACGGAACGAAGTCTTACACGCCTGTCACAACGAGCCAACCGCTGGTCACTTGGGCTACTCCCGCACATTATCCAGAATTAGGCTAAAGTATTACTGGCCGAGACTTGCGCCAGTCGTGAAACGTTATGTCCAGACATGCCTGGATTGCCAGCGCCGCAAAACCCCACCCGTCAAGCCTGCTGGACTGCTGCATTCTGTTCAGATACCGCAAGCGCCGTTCGCACAAGTTGGCATGGACCTTTTAGGTTCATTTCCAGTGTCTTCTGCCGGCAATAGATGGATAATCGTCGTCACAGATTATCTTACCCGATACGCCGAAACAGGTGCTCTCCAGCGAGGAACAGCAGCCGAAGCAGCCCGATTTTTCATTGAAGCCGTCGTCCTAAGGCATGGCGCTCCCGCAGTGGTCATTACCGACAGAGGTTCTGCTTTCACGGCCGCACTTCTGGATACCGTGTTGCGATTAAGTGGTACAACTCACCGAAAGACAACCGCCTATCACCCCCAAACCAATGGGCTGACAGAACGTTTGAATAAGACTCTGGCAGACATGATGAGTATGTACATCGACGTCGGCCACAAGAACTGGGACGAGATTTTACCATATGTTACATTTGCGTACAACACGGCTCGCCAGGTGACAACACGCGTGACACCTTTCAGCCTCGTCTATGGCCGGGAAGTAACAACACTGTTGGACGCGATGCTGCCACACGAGTGTGGTGATCACGAGACTGGTGCCGAGGAGTTTACGCAACGCGCCGAGGAAGCAAGGCAGCTTGCACGCTTGCGCATCCAAGAGCAACAGAACTACGATGCCAGACACTACAATCTTCGACACAGACCCGTCACGTACAACGTCGGAGACCAGGTATGGGTTTGGACTCCTATTCGTCGGCGGGGGCTATCTGAGAAGCTCCTGCGAAGATACTTCGGGCCGTACACAGTTCTACGCCGCATCAGTGACGTGAATTATGAAGTTGTGCCCGACAGTCCTTACTGCTCCAAACGCCGGCAGCATCTGCCCGAGGTTGTGCACGTGCTTCGTATGAAGCCATATTTTGCATCATGACCTGACTTTTGCACCATCACTGCACTTTCTTGGGCGCTTGGCGCATCGGGACGATGCTTATTTCAAAGGAGGGGCAAATGCCACATGCTATATCGTCGCCGCGGGTATGTGCCCGGCCATGGAAACGACGCTGAAGTAGCGCGCGGGTAGAAAAACAGAGACGACAACGACGTTGCGTTTGTTGCTTATATAAAGTGCTTTTATACGTGCTGTACGCCGGCTTCCACGTCTCCTGCGAGGTCGTGACAATATTGAGTAGTGCGATGAGCTGCGAAAAGGCAGACGCTTGGGCAGGATTCCAGGTAATAGGAACGTTTTTCTTGAGCAGGCATGTGAGATGCCGTGCTATCTCTGCAAAGTCTTTCACAAAGCGACAGAAATAAGAGCAGAGGCAAAAAAAAAAAAAAAAAAAACGAGCGGAAGTGTTGCGAAGGAACGGGGCGTCGGGAACTTGGTAACAGCGCCAACTTTGGCAGTTAGGCCGGATACCGGCCGCATCAACAAGATGATCATGTACGGTGATCTCTCGGCGTCCGAAGCGGCATTTGGAGGAGCTCAATTGAAGCCGGGCGCTGAGAAACAGCTGCAAAATATCCGTTAGTCGTTGGAGATGACTAGGGAATGTGGGCGAAAAAACGACGACGTTGTCAAGGTAACATAAACAAGTAGACCACTTGCACCCGCGAAGGAGGGAGTCCATCATTCTTTCAAGTATTGCGGGAGGATTACATAACCCAAAGCGCATGACTTTAACCTGGTAGAACCCATCGGGCATAATGAAGACGGTCTTTTCGCAATCCTGCTTGTCAAGGACAATTTGTCAATAGCCGGACCGAATATCTATGGAAGAAAAGTGCCTAGCGCCATGGAGAGAGTGGAGAGCATCGTCTATTCGCGGCAAAGGGCAGACGTCCTTTTTAATGATCTTGTTCAGGTGCCGATAGCCGATACAGAACCGCCAGGTGTTGTCTTTTTTTCTGACAAGCACCACAGGGGACACCCAAGAATTTGCACATGATTCAATGATGTCCATAGCATTTTCTCAACTTCGGTTTGAATGACACGGCGTTCGGACGCAGACACTCAGTAAGGGCACCTATGGATGGGTCTAGCATCCCCAGTAACGATGCGATTGGTTACAAGTGATATCTGGCCAAGATGGGGCGAAGAAAAATAAAAAAAACATCGCAGTAAGATGCTAACAAGCTGCGAAGATCTTCGGACTGAGAAGGGGAGAGATCAGGGGCAATCATACCGTCAAGAAGGTAGTCAACCGTAGTACTTGTGTCCGGGCTTCCATGTGGAGCATCGATAGTCAGGACCAGAGGGTCGTGTACGCCTAAAGGTGATACGCTGTCCAACGTAGTGCCTTCGGGAAGAAATTTCGGGGTGCCTCCAAAGTTGAGAATCGGTATACACGCCCGGTTCTCCGTAACAGCCACATCAGAGTGAGGGAGCGCAACACACCGCGTCAAAAGAGCGTCTTAAAGAAGGGGGGATCACATAGTCACCGTCACAAACAGGGGGCTCGGAAATCAACGTGACATACGTCGTGGTAGCTAGTCGCAGACGAACAAACTCGACGACACATAAACGCGGTGTTGAGGTCGGGTACAGAAGGGAGTTCCAACGATAGATGGCCAGATGAGCAGTCAATGAGGGGAGAAGGGTGCTCAGGAAGTCATGGCCGAGGATGACGTCACGGGTACACTGGTGTAGAACGGTGTATAAACTGAGGCCTAGTGGCCAGCGAAGCTGACACGCGCAGTGCACATGCCAACGACGCAAGCTGCACCGCCGTCGGCAACGCGAACGACAGGCGACGTGGCAGGCATAAGAACTTTGCGGGGACAAGAAAGGCGAGCGCTCATTAGAGATAGTTGCGCCCCAGGGTCTATGAGCGCCGAAAGAGGCACGCCCTCCACTTCTACGTCCAACAGGCTTTGTCAGGTAGCCAGGGTCAACAGAGGATTCCGGGTCGGTTCGCCAATGCAGCATCACCTCTGGGAGCTGCACTCGTCAGTTTTCCGAAGATGGACGACGAGGGTATGGCGACGGCGAGTGACGGGGCAGTGGAGAGCGCCACCGCCGGCTCTGTGGTGATGGTGAGCGGTCGTAGCGTGGAGTCGGGGCAGAAACATCAGGGTGTGGGAAGTCATCACGAGCACGAAACGAAGAGGACCGACTGTGGTCCGAGTGTAAGTGTACGCAGGACTAAGTGACGACGGCCCGCGATAGCGACAATGGCGGGAAATGTGGCCTATCCCATTGCAGTTGAAGCATGTTGGCCTGTAGTAGCGCGTGCGCCACTGGTTTGGATCGCGGTATCCGGAATAGGTCGATTGTTGGCGGGGCGGTCGCAAAAAATTCCTGACCGCAAGGCAACTTACGGCACAGATGGGATGAATGCCTGCGTTCGCCAACTCTTCGCGTACTACGGTACTGCCAACACGATACGGTACGCGAACAACCATACTGCCGGGTGGGAATCGTCGTAAGAACGGGCCTGAGGAACAGATGGAAACGCGGCCTCAATCTCATGCCGCACAAGACGCAGCAAGCTTTCGGTACCAGGCGGCCGGACGTCCTCACACGTTGAGGTAACGGCGGTGTTACGGACTCGCACTAATTGTTGCGTGACACGACGGCTCTTCGCTTACTCAAAGCGTCGGCACTCTTTTAGATGTCGTCGAAGGTAGAAGTCCTTATGTATAACTAAATTAAAGGCGTCATCGGCGATGCCTTTACGTATGCGGCAGACTTTGTCAGCTTCAGGCATTTTGTCGTCAATCCGCCGACACAGAGCTAAAACGTCCTGAATGTACACGACATATGGTTGAGTTATTTGGGCCCGACACGAAGGTTCCTTCTTGGCGGCTCGCTGGCGCCCAACTGGCTTCCAGGAGAGCTAACTGGCTTCCCTAAGAAGTAATTTGTGCTTGCAGGTGTCCCATCTAGTTAGTTCCTCTTCGTGTGTTTGGAACTAAACACAGGATGTTCCCTTGACGTAGTAGATAACGTTAGCCAGCATGATGGCTGGGTCCCACCGGTTGATCTTGCTGGCTCGCTCGTATTCCGTTAACCAGTCTTCGACGTCCACGGCGTCCGTACCAGAAAAGGTACCAGGGTCTCGGACTTGGGCCAGGACAACCGATGTTGCGGGAGCCGAGGCTAAGTCAGCGGGCCATACGACATGGTCGTATGGTCCACAAGATGTCCGCTGCGAAGTTCCGTGGTGTCCTTCGGATATACCCGCACGCTCCACCAAAGGTGTTATGGGGAGATGTCAAAAAATGGTTTATATACAATATTTAAAATTGACAGTGAGTGGCACCACAACAAGAAAGATGGCGGGCCGGGATACAGGCTCGCCCTCTTTCCCGTCTGCTATGCCGCATCTATTTCGTCCGCAGCATAGGTACATGGCTCACAACAATATGCACCAAATAATACAAAAACAATATGCCAAACAATCTCGAAACCAAAAAATTCTGCTTATTTAATTATTTATTTTGTACTATAAATTGAAGAATGCCCGAACAACGTGCGAAATATAGTACACTTAACGGTTGTTCAGACACTCTTTACAAAGAAACCGACAGGTCGAATATGAGCTTCAATGTGGGCAGGAAAGAGTATATCCACTCGCAACACACATCGGATTCAAACCAATAACACATTATTTCGAGCTCCAGATGAAACCGTACATAAATATTTATTTTTAGGCTAAATTTCGATACGGTGTTCTTACAAGGAGACATATTTCTTCAAAGTTAATTCCATGAATAGACACTGTTAACAGTTGAAGGAAATGAAGACATCACACAAAGAGAAAACATTCGGAAATCACAAATCTATGAACAATGTGTGGAAATCACTGTTTACGTTAATAGCTGAAGTACTTGTCGCTCAAGCAGGATTGCTCAAGCTCAGATAGTTTAAAAATAGTGAACTGGAAATAAGCGAACGCTGTCGGTGCGATGAAATAAAGGCCCAACATGAGCTTGGGTTCTTCTCTGCTTGCGTCCTCTATAGAACAAGTCCAGAGAGTATCGACATAGCCAAATAATCCTGTCGAAGAAAAAAACGACTATTCCATCTAAAGCAATGGTTTATTAGCGCTTTAATATCTGAGAGGTAGCATTCTGCAGTCCTTTCAGTTTAATAGCTTGTTCGTGAACAATGCTTACTTATTTTTTCCCAGTAAAAGCACTGTTTACGTCGTCTGCGGTGAAGCCACTAGAAAAATGTCGATTTTTCTGCAACGGAACGGTGGCGCCATCTGTCACCGCTTCGGTAGAACGCGCCTTTCACCTTTAGCGGTTATATTGTGATAGCGGGAAGCGTGCATACTGTTTAACCTTGAGCTAGGATTTAAATCTTGGCCTCGGAGGCGAAAAAGGTAACTCTGCATACTGTTGTGTACTATATGTAAATTCAAAACCTGCAACTACTCGCACTTTTCCAAGAACAATTGGCTATGCTCAAGCACATCCGCATTAAAGTGATGTCTTTAGCTATTTCGGCGACTTTGGATGGTAGGACGATCTCGCGCGATAAACAGCGGCGATAAACCATGCCCACTGACCCTAAAAGGTCTGCTTGCTTATGGCACTAAGTATGTGCTGACTGCTGTCTTGGTGAGCTGACTTCGGCCACGATGTATGTACTCGAACAGACAACCTGCTGCCGTCTGTGTTGTGGCCTACAAGACTTTGGGGATACAGTAAATATGAGGCGGTGCGTGGAATCTCGAAAGGAGTAATGGAGCTAACGTTTGCAAATGCAATTCTGTGCTAGCGTTCCCATACTGCCCCTCGCGCTCAAGGCCGGAGGGCGTTGAGGGAATGGGGAACAGCGGCGCTGGGGAGGTGTCACAAAAGAGCGCGTAATCCAAGCGCGCGCCGCGTGTCACGCAAGCCAGCGAAAGAACACGCCGGCCTCACGGCAACTTCAACAGAGGGGGAGAACGCATACGCCTCAAACAACAACGCTAACAACGGCGCCGAAACGTCTGGAAGAGACTCGACGAAGCGACGTTAACCGGAGAGAGAGCACACGCGCGCGCCGAGACACCTTCTCACCCGGCGAGTCGATAGACATTACTACCGCGTGAGCATACACCAACAGGATGAGTCATCACGCCCCCCCCCCCCCCCCCCTCGAGAATGCTCCGACAGCGGCGAAGGTACGAGAAAAGACTCGAAGCTTCGCAAGCTTTGGCCATGCTACGAGATCACGACACCGATAGGAAAGTTTTGGAACGCCTGTGGAAGCTATATAACCGCCGTGCGAGAATCAGAGGGTGGAATTCAGGAATTCAGGGTGTTCAGAAGTTCAGTCCGCACCGGTGAAGTGATGTAACGTGAAGACCGAGCGCCTGTGGAAGAAGGGGATTCCCCGGCAAGCTAGTCGACGGGTTCATCGAGCGTCTACATTTCCGGAAGAAGTTCTTTCTTCAAGATTCGCCCCGAGTTACGCCGAGATCGTCCGACTTCAAGACCAACACTGGTGAATACGATTGGACACTTAGTGTTCCTTTTCATTTTGTACTTTACGTGTTGGACTCTTAGTGCTTGTCATTAATTATTTTCCTGTGTTTTGTGAATACCCATCTGATTGTATTGTGTTGTGTCTAGCCTAAGTGTGCACGTGTGTGTGTAACTGCCTTGTGTGAAGAATATATTTTGTTGTGTTTTGAAAACTCTGGGCTCTGACTCGGTCTTTGGACAGCAACCGGCGTTCGCTGGCGCACCAGAGGGCCCACTCTTAATTGTCTTTGCTTTCGTGGGATTATTTTCGGAAGCTGATAAGTCGGCTTTGGAATTTGGTCCGGCGTCTGCGCCTCGTCAGCGGGGTCTTTGACAGGAGGAGGAGAGAAATGTCAGCGGCGGCGCTCGTAGAACGTTCTAGAAACAGCGGCAGCACGCTCGCATCGTGCTCGCGCGCCTTGTATACGTCACCGCGTGGGCTTAGAGCTTCATTTCATGTCTCTATGGGTCCAACTAGGTTTCGCCTTCACATTCTTAAAATATTCTAAGCATCCCCCGCGTAATGTTTTGGTAACGCGTTCCACTCGATTGTGGATTGCACTAAAGGTGAACATTGATATTTAGTGTACGAGCAAATATAGGTTGCACTTTATATTCATGATCCCGCCTGGACGAAATGTGATGTGCTCGTTTAATGCGATTAGTTGCAAATTTTGTCTCGCCGTAATATAAAGAATGAAAGAATGTTCAACGCGAACATTGTGTTGGGTGTTCAGGGCGGAAATGTTGATGCTGCTTTTTAACAATGATATGCTCACATGGGGTGAATATGAGGAAAGAATGAGAGAGAGAGAATAAACATCTTTAATATGTAAATGCAGCTTTGGAGAGGCGTCCTCATTCCTGTATGCCTTGAGCTCGGGCCGCGTCCTGGGCCCCTTACCGCGTTATTCTGTAATGACTCGATGTAGGAGATGTCGTCGTATCATTGAGCATTATCGTTAGCAGCGGCATTGGCACTTCGTGCTTCTGCGGATGTGCTCATAGGGTTTAATGATTCACGGATGTCATTGGGATATGCAGCAGGCTATAAAGGATATCGCCGACTTTGACAATCACCGATGGCTTCTTCCACAATTTTTTTTGCCCGAATCAGCACGAACATCACGCTACCACACAGCACATAATTATATCTTAAGGAGTTGCCCCTGATTCGTGCCGCGAAAGCTGCTCCGGCAACGACCGAAAACTAGGCTTGATGGTTCCTTGAATTGTGGGACTATACGTTGCTGAATATGTAATATATTTGCTGTTTATTTAACACCGTATTCGATATTTAGTACTGCAATTGCAAATATAAATATAGATGTTTACGTTCTTTTGTTCATCGCCGACAGTGAGGTCGTGGACAGCGCGTAACGGCAGCATGCACGACTGCCAGGTTCCTAATCGGCTGTGTAGCAACGTTCTCGCCTCTTTACGGACACCCGAAAGCTCACCTGCGGCAGACACCACCAGTTACCGCGTCTCGCCATGCACACACCCTTGCTGCCGGTAAGGAG
This sequence comes from Dermacentor silvarum, assembly GCF_013339745.2. Classification (NCBI taxonomy): domain Eukaryota; kingdom Metazoa; phylum Arthropoda; class Arachnida; order Ixodida; family Ixodidae; genus Dermacentor; species Dermacentor silvarum. The sequence continues at coordinate 44,118,193 of NC_051155.1, read as the reverse complement.
TTATGTTCTGTAGCTTCCAGCATGCGTTGTAATAGCTATAAAGACAAACACGAAAAGGAACACGACTACGGACCGCGGGCGCGTCTTTCAGTCTTTATTCCTATTGGAACGTTGCAAACAAAATAAACACTCACCCAGGTAAAAGTAAGGTTTCCTCTCGAGGAAAGAAACTGTTTCACCTTCAAATGTATATCCAGACCTCAGACTACGTCACGCCCTGCACCCCGCCTTGTACTCGTACAAATGTCCTCAATGTGGCGGTTACGCCTCGCTCTACCGCACAACGTGGGACTGTCCCGACACTCTAACCCATGAGCCCTATCGGTAAGCGGGAAGCCATGCTGTTAGTTCAGGTCGGACCCACCGGACCAGCATGAGCTGATGGGGCGGGCACTAGCAGACAGCGAAAGTCGCAGCAGCCCTGGACTGAGGGCCCCTACCACGCGCAAGTAAGAAGACCAGCCGACTTGCGTTCGTTCCTTATTCTGAATAAAGATATTTTCTCCTTCTCTAGGACGGTGTGCGTATATGTACAGCAAAGGGAGGCATCCTGCACGTTGTCACAAGGGATCTTCTTTTTATCCACTGCATTAACACACACTTAAGAGAAGGGAAGCTAGGCGCATTTCTTGATCCTTGCGCGTTTGTAACGCCATCCCGAAAGCACATCGAAAATCGCACTCTTTTTGCCATATCAGTTTGTTCAGTACCTTACAAAAAAGCTGTAGTTCACCTAGGCACTCACCACATACACGCGTAAAAGCCCTTACGTAAACAGCCAACGTTTTTGCTAACAATATTGGAACGTTGGTTTAGCCACGGGAGTAAAAGACGCGATCCAACTCCAAATTCTTGGCAGTGAATTTATCGCATATTCCGTCTATAGAAGCGTGCCACCGATCGAAATGGGCCCACTATGCAACGGAAGGTGACCTGGACGTAACGTGGGCCACAATCCTAAAACAAACAAAATTGCTGCAGGCCGTATCCCATGCAGGAGCTTCGTGCCAAAGAAAAACACACATGGAGCCGGCGCATGCAATGCGCAGTAACACCGTTCGGGCGGCGGGCAACCGTTACGACTGCAGAAACAGCGAAAACAAAGAAAATAAACGCAGCGTATACTATGTGCAGTGTGTAATCCGTCCCAAACACACGTACACAAAAATGTTTGCAAATACACGCAGGAAGCTCGAGAACAGAGAAGACGAGCCCTGCAAAGGTCTTGAGCGGGCATGGTTGTGGCTCGTCGGACCTAGGCGTCTGGGGCCGTCTGGTTCCGCTTGGTAAGCGGCGCGATGGCCTCCTTCAGATAGAGGTAGTCCCAGCACCATGTGTTGTACGCGAGCAGCACGATGAGCCCGCAGCCGACCTTCATGGCGATGCCGGGCAGTATGAACTCGACCTCGAGCAAGTCCCCGTAGTCGGTGACGTACTCGGTGACGGGCGTCGCAGTAGACGCCACGAAGCCGAAATAGCAGCAGAAGGTGAACGGCATGAGCAGGTACAACGGGTGCACCTTGAGCGCGTCCGAAATATGGCAGATGAGTGGCGCGAAGATCACGATGTTGTTGAGCGAGTTGTTGATCTCAGCCAGCACTAGGGCGAAGAACGCGACCAGAAGCTGCAGGTAGAAGGCCGACGTGATCAAGTGGTGCGGCAGCACCCAGTCGAAGAACTGTTGCAGGTTGTAGTGTACGATGAGCTTGGCCACGCACACACCCGCACCCATGGTGATGACGAAGGCCCATGAGATCTTCTTGACGGCGTCGTGTGCCGTTTGGCCGCGGAAACGGCGTCGCGACCGGCCGCGTCGGTAATTGTAGATGCTCGGCAGCGCGTGAAGCACGAAGGCCGAGAAGAAGACGCAAGCCGTCTCGCTGAAGGTGGACTCTGCGGCTTCGATGTCGAACGCTTCCGCGTAGTAGTGCGAGCCGACGATAGCCGCGGCCATGCAGAGGAAGGTGATGATGGTCGCCACCTCGGTGAAGCTGACGGCTCCCAGCTCGGCGAAGTGCCGGTAGATGATGTCCTCGAAGGCCCGCTTGGAGATGTGGTCGCTCGAAACCACGTCGCTCGCGTAGCACACGGAAAGCACGAACCACAGCGTGAACGAGCAGAGCACGGTCAGGGGCAGATGGCACTGAACCCACTGGTAGATGGTGATGCGGCGGTAGTTGTACATCTGCTCCAGGAAGGCCTTGACAAACAGATTGCCGCCACAGCCGACAACGGAGCCCATGCTTCCCAGCACGGCAGAGTACGAGATGCCGATGAGCAGGCCCTTCTTGACGGTGAAGAACTCACTCAGGATGCGTATCACCTCCGGCATGACGACGCCGCCTTCGATCAGATAGCGCGCCTCCATGATGGGTGTACCGATGCCCGCGGTACGGCGGACGTAGCGCATCCGCAGCTCGAGCACGTGGAACAAGCGGTTGTCCTGGATGTGCTGCAGCGCTTCCATGGCGATGGGCAGCACGATGGAGGCGGTGCGCACGGCGTTCGTCCACATCGAGACAAGTATGGTGGTGATGACGAAGCCGCCAATGATGAAGCCCGACTTTCCGCCGAACACCAGCAGGGACGTCAGTATGACTCGCTTGTGCAGATTGGTCGCTTCAACACCGTGGACGACGAGAGCGTACCTGTAACGAGAGTTGATCAGTGTATCGCGGTTTCCCCTGTAAACAGACATTTCATCCGTGCATTAATTTCAGTCAGGAAAGGCTATCCCAAGAAGGAGCCGACACGGGTGCATAAATATTGCCCACGTGATACACAGAAACTTGTAAATTAAAGCTTTCTTATTGTGCGTCTTATTTACATTTTTATCACAGGTGTTGTGAAAACCTTTCAAACAATTATTTTCTTGTGTTCTACAATTGACCTAATGTTCAAATGGGACTAACTTTCTGATTACGAAACAATATCACGGCTTACTCTTGCTTGGGCTTGGTAATTTCTTACAGCCGAATAGTTTTAGTCACTTGCAAGATAAAATTTGTTCAGTTTCCTACCAGCCATCGCGTCAATCACAGATACCGCAACATATTTTCGGAAAGTAGCTTCGGAAAGTAGGTATTCAGGATCGCCAGTCAGCCTCTATAGAGTCTGTAAAGGAGTACGTTTATCTAGGTCAATTACTCACAGGGGACCCTGATCACGAGAAAGAAATTTACAGAAAAATTAAATTGGCTTGGAGTGCATACGGCAGGCATTGCCAAATCCTGACTGGGAGATTACCGCTGTCGTTGAAAAGAAAAGTGTACAATCATTGCATTCTACCGGTGCTAACATATGGGGCAGAAACTTGGAGGTTAACAAAGAAGCTCGAGAACAAGTTAAGGACCGCACAAAGAGCGATGGAACGAAAAATGTTAGGCCTAACGTTAAAAGACAGGAAGAGAGCGGTGTGGATCAGAGAACAAACGGGGATTACCGATATTATAGTTGACATTAAGCGGAATAAATGGAGCTGGACAGGCCGTGTAATGCGTAGGATGGATAACCGGTGGACCATTAGAGTTACAGAATAGATATCAAGAGAAGGGAAGCGCAGTCGATGACGGCAGAAAACTAGGTGGGGTCATGAAGTTAGGAAATTTGCAGGCGCAAGTTGGAATCAGCTAGCGCAAGACAGGGGAGATCACAGGGAGAGGCCTTCGTCCTGCACTGTACGTAAATATAGGCTGATGATGATGATGATGAGTTACCCTAAACCCGTGTGCCAATTTTTAGACTACGGATGTGTGACCTTGTGGGGAAAAAACAAAGCTGCAAGCGAACATATCATCGGCTATCTTACCTAGGAATTTTGAACATTGCCCCTTCTACCATCTGTGGAATTTCACTGCAATGCATCAGCGTAACTAAATGTCAAGGATTAAAAAAAATTATCTCACAAGATCAGCCGCATTTCAAGAACTTTCAAGTAGCAACGTCGAGAAGGTACGTCGTTATAATATGCGCGTATACCACGCTTAGTCGTATCTTCCCTGCTGCGTTACAGCAGTATTTTAGTCCTCACCACCACACTGAGCACTATAACACAGCAGGGAAGCTACGACTAAGTGCCACAAATAAGCATGTTATTAACACACTCGACGTGGTAAACTGTCAGTTATTGAATATCGGCCGACTACTACATATATTATTTAATTTTTTTAATGTTTCCCATTGAGTTGAGCTATTGCATTGCCGTGAAGTTCAACAGATAGCCGAAAGAGCGATGTCTGAAATTTCGGGGCATGGATCTGCGTGTTGAGACCATGTAGATGACATTCCTCTCACATTAGCCTCACAAACGTTCTTTGGAGAAGAAGGTACAAAAGTACGATAGAGTGCAGCAACGTACAGTCGGAACGCAGGTATGAATTCTAATGACGAAAACCATTGTTGGAAAGTAAGATTGTACATCAAAGCAAGCGCCATATAACTGATAAAAAGGAAAGTGGTACGTACCCGATATACAGCAGCATCGTTTCGGATGTGTAGTACGTCAGAAGCTCAGAACTTGAGTAATTGAGAAACGCTGGCGCCAAAATTATTGGTAGGAACGATACGATGGCTGGTGGGATAGACTGCGTCAAAAAAAGCGAAAACATATAAAAGAAAAATATAGCAACGTCTACAGTGCACTTGTGCTGGACAACTTTGTGTTGTTCAGGCTGTAGCATTTTTATGTCTTGTTTGCTTAACTGCGCATGAAAAGCTTCCCAGACCCCCCGCGGAGGGGATGAGGACTGCGGTGGAGGCGATGGGGAAGACTGAGGAGGCGACGACGACCAAGTAGCGATACAGGACGATAGAGACAGACTGGTCACGTACCACGACATAGTGACACACTATAAGAAAGAAAGAGAAGCATACCCACAACCGCACAAACAACTAGAGAGATCTCAAGAAACAGATTGGAGAAGGTTGCAGCACAGTTAAACAGAGTAAGCACGAACACGCAGACATGGCACACGTCTTATGGAAATGCACAGAGATCAAACCAATATACAGAGAGGACAACATAGAACCGGACTTTCTCGAGGAGCGATGGCTAAGCGCTCTGACTAGCTCAGATCTACACGACCAACTATGGGCAATCCAGCGGGCCCGGGCAGTGGTGGAAAGGCTATGCCTCATCGCAACAAAATACCCAGGTGGCCTGAGCCCGGGCCGGAAACCTCGCAGGTGCTTCTATCAATAGTTTTTTTTCCGTCCGTCCGTCGATTTGCAGCGCTCTCTGTCGCCATCTCCTTTGTGAGCACAACGTGACTGACTGTTGCTTCTGCTCCTAAATTGCAGACTTGTTGCTTTGAGGCCATGTTGTGACTGCTGTTCCTGGTTGTCTAATTTATCTCACGAAACCTGGGTGCGTATTCACAATGCCGCTGACCTGAACGGTTTGTGAACAGGCATTGACCAACCTCCGTAGTGAAGATGACAGAGTACATCTTCTGGCAGGCGGCATGCAATGAACAGCACTTAGTATGAACTAAAAGTCGCCTTTGATTTGTAGAGAGAAACAACAATAGGCAAGTGTACACTCTAAAAACGTTTACACCCTTTGGGTCGTATCTTGTCTGCAAACAATAATTGTCATCTGCCTTGCTTGCATTTCCTTTCTTGAAAACTCGGCGCTCGGTACATTCCTGCCGAGAATGCTGTGTCACGCTGATAACGCGCAAGTCTTTCGTCACTAGGAAGTACCGGGTTCGCAGCGTTAAAGAAAGGAAATGCGGACAATATAGATGAAAATTATTGTTTAGGGACAAGATACGACCCAAAGGTTGCCAACTTTCTTTAGAGTGCAGTAATGAATAGTGATATGCAGTTTGGCTTCGGTTAGCTTTGTTGCATGTCATTGACATCAGCGTCACTGTAGGCGCTTAAATGATATCCCACAAATCGGCGCAGGAAAGCCAATGACGAAAATCTCGGCATAACAGCACCGCACGCGTAACGCGATTTTTGTTTTGTGAAACAATATTTGCCGGCACCATTGGTTTTCCAAGGATTGCTCGCGACTGCGCATTTACGACCACAAAATACGGGGTGTTTCACTTAACTTGGGCCAAACTTTAAAAATATGCAAGTGCTACGTAGCTGGACAGAACCGAGGTGATGTTTGCCGTTGCTTGGAGATACTCAGATTATCTTTTGCATTCCGCCTAATTGAATCATCAGTCTTAATTAGTTTATCAACTTCTGAATTATTATAAATAGGTGAAAAGTGTCAATGAGAAAATTGGAGAGCACCATGAGAAACTTCCGACTGCTTTCTATTGCTCAATACGTGCTACATAATAGTCATGGTCTAAGATATATACTCTTTAGGTGGGGACACTTCTCGGCTTGCTTGCGAGCCGCGATCGAGCAGATAAAGTAGCGACGACGCATGTCTATCAATCAGCCCAGTGACGGCAGCGGATACCTATCGGCAAAACGACGCAACTTGAGTTAGAACGCAGGCGGAGAGCTTGCGCGGACAAGGAACGCGCGCATGCCGTCTCCTCCACGCTATCCCCTCACCCCGGTGACCTACTTTCGCGCGCCCCTCAATCATTTCGGATTTCCCGCGAAGCGGGGATTGCTATACCAACGGGAGATTCAACCAATGTTGCGTCGTACCGCCGATAGGTATCCGCTGCCGTCACTGGGCCGATCAGCGCGCCCCTTTGCTACTTTATCTGGACGATCGCGTCTCACGAGTGTCCTCCCTTAAAGAGTACATATCTTACACCATGATAAGTGTTTTTCCGAGCGTGAAAGAAGCCCACGAATACAGGCAAAGCGCCTCAAGTGGCAAGTCGCGCGGCAATTTTGCATTTATTCGCGGGCTTCTTTCACGCTCCGAAAAACACTTTTATGTAGCACGTATTGAGCAACAGAAAGCTGTACCGGGAGTTTTCCGTGTGACTCTGCAATTTTCTCATTGACACTTTTCATCTAATTATAATATTTCAGAAGTTGATTATATAATTAGGAATAACTATTAATTAAACGGAATGCAAGAAAGAAAATTGGAGGACGCTTAAGCTTCGCCTTTAAGAGTGGAACGCGATAGCATTCAATGATCTCTGACTGCTTATCAGGCTTCCCGGCAACTGCAGCTTTCTTTTTCTCCAGCTTAATCACCTCTGCGCGCGGCTGCCCAGGAGGCGAGTGCCATCTGTATCGTGTTTTTTGCAAAGAACAGGCTGCCGCGTGCCGCTGTATGAATGGTAGAAATGCTCGAAAAGGGGCTTGTGCTTGTGAGTTCGCGCATAACACTGCATTATGCTTTCTCGTATATTCTAATTACAAGTCGAGGCTATCACGTCTGTAGGTTGTGGTTAAGTCGTACTTTACGATTTTTCTGACGCCTTTTACTTTGTGAAATTCAATTAGTTCACCAACACCTGTGCGCCCCATGGAGGGCCTACGTGGTCGAGGTGGTTCGGGATGATTTTCTTGGCCGTGGACGCCGACGCCGGATTTTTTTGCGACACGGGGCCTTTAACGCTATCGCGTTAATTATCTGACTATCTCCAAGTGACGGTACGCGTAACATTTCCTTGGTTCTGTACATCTACGTAGCTTTTGAATATTTTTAATGTTTGGCCCAAGTTAAGTGAAACACCCTGTATATCATGCTATGCGACTGCTATAAGGCTGTGGATTAGTACTTACGAAACTTCCGTTACGTAACTGCAGTAATTGCAGCGTCAGTCAAGTAATTGCAGCGTCGGTCGTCGCGTTATCCCGGTGATCGTTCTCATTAATCACTGATGCCCACACACTGGTTAATGACAAAACGCCCATACGCAAGCAGAAAGAAAATGATATAATGACAAGGATGGCTCCGTGACCTATCTGAGTTACCTTAGGGACCGCCTGCCACTGAGTGACCTGACTAACCAGGATAAGGGGTGAGGATCTTGAACGAAAAAAAAAAAACAAAAACAAAAACAGAACACTCTCCTAACGTGCCGGTCAGGCCGGTGTCGGCACGAACTCCCATAGACACACAAAAATTAGCGCACATACGTAACAGTGAATGAAGCAGAGTCGGCGCCACAACGTTATTTCTCTTGCCTCGAAAATGTACCGTATAAGCCCAAGTGTCCAACTAACAGAGAGTTTGCCGTTCGCGGGTTATCGGCGTAAGAGGGTGATGCGAGTTTATGCCTCCAATTAGTGAATGGCACATCCCTTGCGTTTCTTTCTACCTATAGTGAGATTGGGAGGAGTTCTTGTTCCCCTGTTTGAGGTTATTTGCACCCTAGTACGGTGAGTCGTTCTACTATACCGGCGTGTGTATGCGGTAACCGTCGATTAGTAAGGTGCGGTACGGGTGTGTACCTGGAAGAGCCAGAGCAATAGGACGTAGAGGACGATGAAAGCGCAGTGGCTTTCGGCCGAGCGCTGCCACAGCAGCGGCGTCAGACAGACCGGGATGACGTACATGGCGAAGGCGCGCACATAGAAACCGATGGTCTTGTAGCGGTCGGGCAGCCCGTGCCGCGCAAAGTCCGTCAACGAGACGTCTTCCGGACTTGCGATCTGCTCTATCATGGCTGCTGGTCTTGGCCGTCACTGATTGTCCCCGACTCCCGTAGCTGGGAAGAGTGTTGCACCTGCGTGACCGTAAGACATGCACGTCAGGTTTTACATCGAAGCTGTTATGAGTGGCTCCCCAACGGTTTCGATGCGGCGGTTACAGCGTGGTCGCTATTAAATGTTAATCGAACAACATCCAGCAACGTAGCATGCCGTGCAACCTCGAAGCGACCCCATGACCAGCCTGCGTGAGAACGCGCAGCCGTACGCTCCGATGCCTGTGATGAGATATGTAATGTGATGAGTTATGATGAGTACAACATTATGGCAGAAACCATCCTCGATTATTATCTAGCAATGCGAAGCATTTCTCTCTTGAACGTGGCGCAAAACCCTAAAGAACTCACGGCCCCCGGTGAAACGTTCACTCGAGGATCAGCATATGCGCGGGCCCTCCGACACCCTGACGACGTACGACCGGAACCAGAGGCGGTCTCGCACACGCTACACGCCACACCGGTGTCGCAAGTGCTGCAGTTTGCACTATTGCGAGAACAGACGGCCCCTCCAGACAAGTACCGTCAAGCACAGTTCACTGTCAGAAAGATTGAAGATTAGTACAGCAAACGTATACTCCCAGAAGAACGCAGCAGGGCACGCGGCATTGCAAGTTCCCCTCCAGGCTTGGAGTAAACCGTGCTTTCGACGAGAGTTTCTGCGTTGAAGAATGCATCGGCATCGCAACGCGCTGGCACACAGGCAACAAATGATGAAGGTACCGTAGTGAAGGCCGTTGTGATCACGGAATGGCAAAGCGGTGATAATTCGTTATCTTCAGATCTTTTAGCGCCGACTTTTTTTTCGCACACATGGCCGTTAAACTCGACGCCCACAGTCTCGTTTTCAGAGTGCTGACTTGCGATGAGAAATTAGCGGCTAGGTTCCACAACGCGTGAAGGCGATTATCCAGCACAGAACGCGGCTTGCCCAAAGCTCTATGAATATCTCGAGGCACTAGGACGTACGACTATACCTACATGGAGCTTTACTGGAGTCTTCGGGAGTTGCTGGAGACTGCGCCAAAACAGGAGGAACCAGCTCAGTGATGCAAGGTATGGTATGAAGCTCCAGACGAGCCTCAAACATTGAGCACCATTCTCAAGCTAGTATCCCTGGCACGCAGAGGTGTCGCACAAGGAACGGCAGTTTAGCTGTCTTCCCCGAGCGCGGACACGTCAGCCAGACTTCGCGGAGGGTCAGCAGCGTGAGGAGGAGATATTGTCGATCGACTGCAGCAGGCGCTAGCAAAACGGTGCGAAAGAAAACTTGAAGTGAGGAAGCTGAAGACCACCGCGCTGTCTCCAAGTGCTTCAACATGTTGCGGTGGAACCTCAAGTTGCGAGGAGAAATTAGTGCCTAGGTTCCAGAACGCGTAAAGGCGATTATCCAGCACAGAACTCGGCTTGCTCACAGCTCTGTAAATGTCACAACGAAACGATAGGGGCTTGAGACTCACGGGTCCTGCCCTTGGCGGCCCACATGGTAGCTTCCCGATGGAAACGTTTGAGAGTCAGCAGAGATTCCCGGCGAATCAAACATGCGCGGGCATTCTCGAGCTAAGTGACCGGCGTCGTTGCATTGGTAACAGCCGGGTTTTGCAGAAGCACCACGCAGCGAATGAAAAGCAGCACTGTGGACCCTTGGCGCGGGTTCAGGGAAGGGTGAACTGTATGCGCGGTGGGCCATTTCCATGTGCTCCATTTTCTCCGTCTCAAGGGCGATGGCAAGAGCTGCTGGAATGCTTGCCGGATAAGCCAGTCGTACGAAGCGTTGTATGTTGATGTCATCGAATGCATCGAGAAAGGTGTTCGCTGAAATAAGTTCCATGGTGGCGCTAGGAAAGCCAGGAAGGCGCCTTTCTTGAGAGAGTCACTGTGGAAGGTCACGTCGATCTTGTCGCACATGTTTCAGCTGGGTGAGGAACAGCTCATGAAGGTGGCCGTCGCCATACCGGGCCGCGAGCTCAAACGCCAAGGCCTCATAGTTGGAACGGATGGACTCCGGGATGTATTCGACGTGTAGTGGGTTAGGCGGCACGTTCTAAGGACAATGAAATGACCGGCATGTGAAAAGGCCGGTGTAGAGAACATGGCAGAAAACGAACTGTAAGCCATATATATATTGCCCACTACTGCAAGCGTCAAGCAGTATGTCAAAGACGGCCGTGAATGTCAACGGTGCAAGTCAACAACCATGATGAAGCCTGCGGGGTTTTTGCATCCCATCGAACCACCTCATAAGCCATTCGACGAAGTTGGCTTGGACATTCTTGGGCATTTTCATCTGTCAACCGACGGCAACAAGTGGGTGATTGTCGCGACTGACTATTTAACCCGCTATGCTGAGACAGAGGCGCTCCCACGAGCCACGGCTTCTGAGGTAGCGCAGTTCATGTGTCGCATTGTATTGCGTCATGGTGCCCCGTCCACTGTAATCACAGACAGAGGGACGGCTCATGGACGAAATGTTTGAGTTGAGCAACACCAGACATTGGAAGACGACTGCTTATCATCCGCAGTCCAACAAACTCACGGAGCGATGGAACAGGACCCACACAGATATGATTTCTATGTACATCGACGTGCAGCACAAAACATGGGATCGCATCCTGCCTTACGTGACCTTCGCGTATAATACCGCCGTACAAGAAACGACGCGGTGCACACCATTTCGCCTCCTTTACGGCCGCGAAGTTCAGACGATGCTGGACGCTATGCTTCCGTATCAAGATGCCGAGCACTTCATTACTGACGCCGAAGAATTTGCTCAGCGCGCCAAGGAAGTTCGCCAGCTGGCGCGGCTACACATCGGTCAGCATCAACAGGCAGATGCACGGCGTTATAACATCCGCCACAGGCGAGTGGGCTACAGTCCCGGAGACCAAGTGTGGGTGTGGACCCCTGTTCGCCGCCGTGGACTTTTTGAAAAGTTGCTGAGCCGGTATTTTGGGCCATACAAAGTGCTGCGCTGCATTAGTGACGTGAACTACGAGGTCATTCCGGACAGTGCGGCACAAACACGGCGTCGACAGCAACCTCTGCCTGACATAGTTCACGTCGTCCGCATGAAACCCTATGTTGCGCGTTCATAATTTTTTTTTCATTTATTCATATTTACGCTCCTATTTGTAGCTAGTTCTGTTCCCTCTCTGCTCCTTGACTGTGTAGCGTTGCCTGTGTAGTGGTCACTCTGTAGCGGTGACTGTGTTCTATGCGCGAGCGTCCGCCTTGACCATATCTTTTATTATTATTATTATTATTATTATTATTATTATTATTATTATTATTATTATTATTATTATTATTATTATTATTATTTGTGGCCTTAAACCATTTCTTGAGTATCGAGTCGATGCTATTTCCTGGGAAGGGGCGAAAATGCCACCTGCAGTATTGGGCACAATGCAAAGAAGCAGGCAAGGAGAAGGAGAAAGGGGTGCGCGTGCTACACTCCGGCGCCGCTCGATAGCCAGGTTCCGTGTTCTTCAGGAGCCAGCTGCCCTCAATAAACGTTGCCAGTCCCCTTTTAAGGAACGTGACAATATATATAAGAAGCTCAACTTCGCCGTTATCTTTCGTTTATTTACTGAACAGTTTTGGTCGGTGGACCGCCCTTTTTCAAGGGATACAGGAAATTCTCCCAACAGTCTCCTTATACCTTCGCGTAGAGAAAGAACACCCAAAATAAGAAGAGGGAGAAAGGTACACGAAAAAAAAAATCATGACGGAGAGATCACTTGTTGGTAACCGGTTTATTCACGGTGCATTCCCGTCATCACTGGCAGTGGACAGGTCTTTGACACCGTTACGCGCGTGATTTTACGTGATCGACGAACACGTAAGCCATTTCGAGTTGAACGTGAAAAAAAGAAAAGAAAAAAGAAGAGAGGTCAGTTCCGAGGAGTACTAATAACTGATCGCGGCAGAAAAAGAAAAGGGCAAAAAACAAAAACGCGCTAGAAAACGCAATGTATCAAAAAGAGGAATCAGAATGCAAATATAGTAACAATAATGTGGCAAAATAAATATGAAAAGAAAAACAAGGTACAGTAATGTGAATGGGACGGTCCACTCCCCCAGTGGAGTAGTGGGTATTCGTTCAGCATCACCGTTTCAGCATCACCGTTTCAGCATCACCGCATATGCGGGGATTGAGTTATTTAGCTACTCTAACTTATAGACTAAGAAACGAGAGATTTCCCATGTGTTCATTTATGCTGTGCGTGATTGTTCTAAATTTGTGGACAAAATATGACTTTTTTTTCCGTTCTCGAGAAGAGCGGTAGCCTGACTGGAGAAGGGTGACACGTATTTTGTGAGATGAATGAGAATGGGGGATGTGGTAGTGCACGGGCGTGAGCTTTGTGGTGATTTAAACGGAGTCCGAACGCGGTTCCCGTCCGGCCTTATATGCTGTTGGTCGCAGGCGTCACAATGGAGCATGCGGACCACACTGCTACGGTCACAATTTAGAGGCTCCTTAATTTTGAATGTAAAAATCACAGGAAGTAGCCTTAGCAAAGCAGGTTGAAGTCGTGCTTGCAGACCTTGCAGCGTTGTTTACCACAAAGTTTGCAGCACTTATTCCATGTTTTGAACCGTGGTTGTTCTAGCTCTGACGAGGATATCTCTTTGGTTCCTTCACCGGCGATAGACAACTCGGTGTGGCTCTGTGAAAATAGAAGACAAACGTGTGCTTTGCTGCATAATATAAGAGTGTTTGGATAGGATGTTGTTGACGTGCTGTAATGTAGACGAGTAAGTGAGGACAAGGTTGGTTTGATTTTTAGGACGGCGGGGCTTTGAGTCCGTCAAAATTTCATTTCTGTCTAATGCTTGTGATCGGCTTAAGGCATCATCAACAATACTTTCCGGGTATTCCTTTGCCACCAGGGCCGTTCTGAGTGCCTTTGCGTGATTTTGGAAATCTTAACAGGAACAAACAAGTTCGTCCGAGTAGTTCTTTTCCCTGTTGAAGTCCAAATAAAAACAGAAACACTCGATGAATTCTTAGAATACTAGTGCGTGATTCGTGCAATATATTCGTTACACACCATATCTTGGACACAAGAAACACGTTGCATACCGTAGAGCACGCGAACATTCACAATTGTCTCGTGGCACGCGTCTGCCTTTTCATCTACGCGTGATGCTTGATCTGACCAGTGTCGTCGTACTTGATTAAAGGAACGCCGAGATACTGCTCCGCCAAAGCTGACCAACGCCTACGAGAAAGTGCTCGTGCTTCGTAACCCAGTCACTCTGTTACCACGCCAAAAGCCCGAGTTCTTCTCCCAGCTTGTGAGAAACCTGTGTGTTTGCAAAATGTTTTGGCAATATCATTAACTATGCGAATATTCTCCATATTCGAGCAAGAAACACCGATTTTGCCCGCACGAGCTAGGATCTCGACATGCACAGACGTTAATTTAAAGCATCTTACCTTTTCGATATTGGCAATGGCTAAACAAAGCTGCTCAACGTAGGCAGCAAATAACAGTGGCAAACATCCCCGTCCCATAGAGGTCTGCACTCGCAGATTTTCTGTGAGCTGTCCATTGACAATCATTCCAGTTGTGCAGTCAGTGGACGCCATTTTTACTCCCTGCGAAATTGTGCTTCCCCCGTTCAAATAGTTTAGTAAACTGAAAAGGACGCTGTGCGATACAAGATTGACGGCCTTTTCCAGATCGAATTGCATCACAGCCACATGGGTTCCCAAGGCATCGCAGCATTCCAAAACGCTACGCGCAACGTGAACGTTTGTTGCGATACTCCGTTATTTCATGCCGCTGGTTTGATGCGGATTGGGCTACGAACGCATGCCTAAAAGGGCGGAATAAAACACTTTTACGAATGTCCCTCCTCAAAGCTAGCGTTTTAAGAAGCTTGGCGCGTTAGGCTCGCCATATAGCAGCAGTTTATAAGCGAGCCTACGCATCTTCAAGCAGACGATGAAGATACGGGACGTGCTCGTAGCCGAAATTCGCTGCGCTTCTGTCATCGTATTTTGGTGCTGTGAGCGTTTCCGCAAAGCCCAGCGCGTCGTGTCTTGTGAATCAACACCATTCTAATGCTGTATACAATGGTAGATGAAATACGCGTTCGCCACTGAAATCTGCAGCCGTCTCACGCCGTAATGCGCCACTCTGCCTTGATGGCTTATGAAAGCTTCGCCTACACCGATTGCCACAGTGTAAGGGATGCGTATAATTTCGTCTTGCTGACCTGTGAGAATCTGCGATGAAACAGAAGTGTTGGATGGCTCACCCACGGCCGCTGGATGCATCGAAAACGGTGTGATCCGCCGCGGCGCCACACGTCGGGGGCTGTTTGGCATCGGCATAGCAAATGCGCCAGGAACGGGCTTGGAACGCCGTCGCGCGTGCCAGCCGACGGCGCGTTCCATCGCCGATGACTAGCGCCGTTCGGCCAAGCCAAGCGGCCGAAAATGCAACTACGGCTGTTACATTCGCTCCCATTGCAACGCGCCCGACGCGGCAGGCCGCACCTTTTTAGGGGCGAAGCTCCTTATAGCGGCACCCGTTCGTCCCCGTCGTCGTAGTAGTAGTGTGTAACCAGTAGTGTGTAACCAGTCTGAGAAAAATGAGACAAAAAATTCCGAAGTTGTGTCCGTAGCGCGGAATCGAACCAGGGACCCCTCGCTTCCGAGCGCGCGGCGTTAGCCCACTACGCCACGAAGCGGACATGGACACACGCACCACGATGGCAATAAATACCCAACATTAACGAAAGGCCGCGTTTCTAGCGCGTTTCTAACGCGTTTGTGCTAGCGCGTTACGGCTCGTGTAAGAAGCTGGTGTAAGACGCTGTGGCCTCTCCGCCTTACCTTCAACGCGTTTCGAACGCGCTGCCCAAGCGGTGGCAAGTCAAGTTCAAGTCGAGGAGCGTTTATGAATACGGGGGGTATACTCTCTCAGCAGTCATGTGATGGCGTCGGCAAACGCGGTGCACGTTCCGGCATGTGTAAATGGCTGCGTAAGACGCTGTGGCCGCTCCCCCTTACTAGAGAGTACTGCACGTTTCTAACGCGTTTGTGCTAGCGTCCCCTTAAGCGGGAGATCCGATGATTCCCTCCGGAGCTTCGCCCACTCATCATCATTCGCCCCGTGGATATGCTGTGATTTTTTTTTATCTAGCGGCCGTGGCTCACCTCACAGTGAAGATGCCGCTTGCGTCTTGCCGTGATCGTCGGAGAAGTACTCGGACAGTAGCCGTCAATTAGGAATGTCCTCGGGTGCAGCAGCGGTCCGTGGTTGAGCCTCGAGCTGCGCGTTCTTCTTCTACTTCTCCTCGCTTACTACCATCAGAAAAGCCTTCAAGCAGTGATGATGATGATGATGATGATGATGATTTCAGACATTCGCACATAACAAATATTGGCCAAGATATGGTGGTGAACCATGAGAAATAGAGCACTGTAATAACAGTAATTAAGCCACGTATAATAATAATAATAATAATAATAATAATAATAATAATAATAATAATAATAATAATAATAATGATAATAATAAGTTTAGTAGTAGCATTATTATTATTAATGCAATTAGCATTCCTTGCTTAGTTCAGTAGTTTTGACCATATAAATATATATATATATATATATATATATATATATATAGATAAATTAAATTATGGCGTTTTCCATACCAAAACCACCATCTGATTATGAGGCACGCCATAGGGGGCAACTGCGACTAATTTGGACCACCTGGGGTTCTTTAACGTGCACCTAAATCTAAGCACACGGGTGTTTTCTGGATTTCGCCCCCATCGAAATGCGGCCGCCGTGGCCGGGATTCAGTAGCGCACCCAAGATCTTTGCCACGGGGGGCGGGAGCGTGAAGCAAGCCCTTTGCATAATATGCAATTTCTTTGCTTTAGACAGAGGAATCCAACAGCAAATAAAATGCCTAATAATTATAATAATTTAAGGACACCAAGGATGATGGCGATGTTTATTTCTTCAGCGTTTTAGTCAAGGCAATTTAAGAGTAAATGAAGAAATACAAGACAGTGACAGAGTGTTTCTGTTAATCAGGAAAAATTCGACCTAAAGCCACCTCCTGCATTGTAATGACAATGTGAACAGAGCACTGAAGGTACGCGTTGGACCGGTGGGGTTGGACGCGGGGGGGGGGGGGGGGGAGTGTTTATAACTCGGCCTCAGTGGGGGGGGGGGGGTGCAAAAAAGGCAGCGCCCAATGAAGGGCGCTGTTATAAAATAGGAATGACGTCACATATGGCGCGTGTCATTGGTGGAAGTCAATCGTTCGATTTAGTGCGGCGAGACTGGGCGAAATACACGGAAGATTCACGGTTTACCGATGATTCCCTCCGGTGCTTCGCCCACTCATCATCATTCACCCCGTGGATATGCGGTGTTTTATTGCGATAGCAATTATATGGACACTCAAAAGCAGATTTCTGCCGTTGCCGTCGCCGTCGCCGTGAGGTTCCGTATGACGTCAATGGAGATGAAATCGTCGCCGCGCGCCGAACGCTGTATGTGCGAGTGAAAGGGCGCGAGGGGCGCGCGCTTTCACGGGGAGTGAACGCACGGAACAAACGCGCGTTCTGCGCCGTGCTCGCTTAAGGGCTGCAGAAGTAGGCGTCTCTTTCCTCCTTTACAATCACCATATATGTAGAGCAAACGCGCCTTCTTCCGACGCGCGAGAGGCCGTGGGGGAGGGAAGGGAGGCGACGTTTAGCTGCGGCACCAAGTGCCTATTTATATCAGAGGCTCCGGCAACAGTCACCAACGCCGCACGTATTTTGAGCGAATGCAGGCAAAACGACGACGGCGTCGACAACAGTTCTGCGTGTTGCCGGTGCTGCTGCATGTCCAAGTTTATACAGCTGATAAAGCTACTATCATTACTCCGTATAGCTCTCTACAAATTTGCTATCGCAATTGATGCTTCACCTTTCAGGTGAAACTGCGACAACTTTTTTTTATTGCGATAGCAATTATATGGACACTCCAAAGCAGATTTCTGCCGTCGCCGTCGCCGTGAGGTTCCGTATGACGTCAATGGAGATGAAATCGTCGCCGCGCGCCGCCGAACGCTGTATGTGCGAGTGAAAGGGCGCGAGGGACGCGCGCTTTCACGGGGAGTGAACGCACGGCGGAGAACAAACGCGCGTTCTGTGCCGTGCTCCCTTAAGGGCTGCAGAAGTAGGCGTCTCTTTCCTCCTTTACAATCACCATATATGTAGAGCAAACGCGCCTTCTTCTGACGCACGAAAGGCCGTGGGGGGGGGGGGGGGGGGAGGGGACGTTTAGCTGCGGCACCAAGTACCTATTTATATCAGAGGCTCCGGCAACAGTCACCAACGCCGCACGCATTTTGTGCGAACGTGGGCAAAACGCCGACGGCGTCGACAACAGTTCTGCGTGTTGCCGGTGCTGCTGCATGTCCAAGTTTATACAGCTGATAAAGCTACTATGATTACTCCGTATAGCTCTCTACAAATTTGCTATCGCAATTGATGCTTCGCCTTTCAGGTGAAACTGCGACAACTCTTTTCATAAAAGTAGACGTGGCTACCTACTACTACTACGACGACTACTACTACTACTACTACTATTATTACTGCTACTACTACTACTACTACTACTACTACTACTACTACTACTACTACTACTACTACTACTACTACATACTACAGAGGGGGGACACACACCCTAAGGAGCTTCGCCCCTAAAAAGCGAAAGCTTGCACTAGACCGTGCAAAGCTCAAGACAGCGAAGCTGGCCGATTGATATCTAGCGGCTAGCCTCCAACGCGTTCGGCGTCGGCAAGCAGCAGCGTTCTTGGACCTGTGCCATCCTTGGTTAGCCTGCCTGCGTTTGTGGCATGCCAGGAGCGCTGTCGCTCGTAGGCGCCGACGCGTCCAGCGCTAGTCACGCGAAATGTCGCCAACGCGTTTGGCGTCGGCAAGCGACAGCGTTCTTGGCACTGTACCAAACTTGGTTAGCCTGCCTGCGTTTGTGGCATGCCAGGAGCGCTGTCGCTCGTAGGCGCCGACGCGTCCAGCGCTAGTCACGCGAAATGTCGCGAAAGGGAAGGTACCTCCGAAAATGATCGCTCGAGAATACCTTCCTACATGCGTAGTTAAGTTAAACCAAGTTAAGACCTAGCAGGAACCAAATTAATACCTAGCAGTGGCAGCCAGTAAGCTTCGCTATGCCTAAGCTTTGCGCGACCGAGTGCAAACTTGCCTGAATTTTTTTCTATTGACATTTCCTTCCTTAGCTAATTGATTTTGACGCTTCTTTCCAATTGCTGTTAACCTATTAGAGTAATTTCGTGCTCATCTGCAATATCTCCCTCATCGCCAGGCCAAGAGGCATACTCCTGGTTTGCTTCCATTCCTCCCCCTGATTTGCCTGTGGAGCTTTTCTTACGCAGTGGGACCATCAGCGTACCGGTGGCTTTATTCCCGAGTGACGGGGGAATGATTCGCATGAATAATCTCAAGGCGATTCAAACCGAACTGCGGATGGCCTCGGCCAATTTTCAACATATCACCGAGGTTCGACAATTTGGCCGAGGGGGCATCTTTTGCTGTTCGACCGACCAGGCTTGTCTACAAGATTAACTGAAGTGCAATGTTTTTGCGACACATCCGGTGAGCAGCTTCATTCCTCATCACCTCGCGTGTACCAAATCCCTACTCCGTGGTCTTTACATAAGTCTATGTCCCGCAGAAATTTTGGAAATGTTATCATCGGTAGGCGCAATTTCTGTGTATTTCTCAAAAATGGTAAAATACGACTTAACCACAACCTACAGACATGGCGTCGTCGGATTGTAATTTGAATGTACGAGAAAGCATAATTCTGTTACGAGGAAACTCAAACACAAACCCCCTTTCCTGCATTTCTACCATACCAACATGGCGTGCTCGGGTACTTTACTTGCGAGAATGCTATTCAGATGGCGCTCACATCCTCGGCAGGTCAAATAGGTGACCGGTAAGCGACTTTACAATTTATAGTAGGTACAGCGGGGGCGTAGCACTGCGGGCCACGTGACTTCCGCTTAACGCGTGATGTCATGGCAATCGTGGCGATTATGTCCCTAGGTGCCTAGGGACATAATCGCTTAGGGACGTTGGAGGCACTGGTCTGCACGGCCGCGCGGCGGCTGCTAGTTACTGAGCGTGGCTCTCTTACCTCCGGGACCGGGCGCAGCGACCTTGCCGAGCGCAGCTCCTACGTGCGTAGGGAGCGAATCGTTTAGCGCGCGTTGAATCTCTGGCGGTGTCTGCATCCTCTCACAGCATTCTCACAGGGGGAAAGGGGTCACTCCAACCCCTTTCCCCTTGATGCGCTCTTCTTTTCCTATCCTCTCCCGCTAGGTCACGTGGCCCCCTTTTTAGCGAAATCCGACAACGACGGCACAGGGTCCACATAAACAGCTTCCCTGTAAAACATTTGGAGGACGCTTCAGCTTCGCCTTTAAGAGTGGAACGCGATAGCATTCAAAGATCCCTGAATGCTTGTCAGGCTTCCCGGCAACTGCAGCTTTCCTTTTTTCGCTACCTTCGCCTCTGCGCGCCGCTGTTGGTATGGTATAAATGCTGGAAAAGGGGGTTGTGTTTGAGTTGCCTCGTAACAGAATATTGTTTTCTCGTACATTCAAAATACAATCCGATGCTATCATGTCTGTAGGTTGTAGTTAAGTCATACTTTATAATTTTGCTCCCTGATTTCACTTTAAGAAATTCAATTTTTTTTCTTCACTAACGCCCCTGCGCCACGCGGGGGGGGGGGGGGGGTGGAGGAGGGGGGCTACGAGGCCGGGGTGGTTCGGGATGATTTTCTCCGCCACGGATGCCGGCGCCGAATTTTCTCTGACATAGGGCCCTTAACGCTGTCGCGTTAAAACAAAGGCGCGGCCCGTGACGTATTCGTCATGCTCCGGTATGGGAGAACGCAGGGAAGGAATCTTGCTTGCAGAGGCTAGACGGGGCAAGTTGGTGGTGACGCTCGCCTCCCGGAATCATGGGTTCGCAGCACTTCAAATATTTCTATCTCTGCATATTAATGAACTTATTTGAAAAAAATTCTTGCGGCAGAATACTCCTTAGAGGGCAAGTAACAACTTCCAGCGTATAAGTAAAATTTGCTATGTGGCCTGGTGAGGGGCCCTTTAAAGAGCCGCCCTTACCTGCGTCGCATACACAGTGACTCAGTTTTGCCCCACAATTGGTTTCGAAGCAGGCTCCCTCAGCACAGCAGCACGATGCTCTATCTTTTTCACCATCAGTACACAGTCACCCAAGGAGGGGGGGGGGGGGGGCATGCAAAATGTAAGAAACACACATACCCCAACTGTTTGTTATCGCCCCGTTCCAAAGGGGATGCCATTAAATGATCAGCAGCGGCAGCGCCACTGCGGACAAGTCGAGCATACTCCCTGTGAACCCTTCCTGAAGCGTTGCCCGAACTTTGTGTGCGGCGACTTTTGCCGTGAGATAGTGGCATCGCGCAACGAGCCCCACTTGCTGTTTTGCCGCTACGGAAAGATAAAAATGTCACAGTTTCGCCCTAAGGGCGAAGCAATGAATGCGATAGCAACACAGCAATGTCATACGAAGTAAGGTGAGCGGCTTTGGTAGCAATATGAATTGTAGTAAACATGAGCTGATTAAGTAAGCAGGTGTGCTGCGGCGTAAGTAGACCGACATGAAGAGAGACTCGATGACCACGAGGAGGCGCGTGTGAAACGGTGGTGTTGATGAGAAGCGCTTCCCGTGGGCAGCGCGTGCGAAGAGACACACCTGTAGCGCTGCACTGCCGATCCGGGCAGCATTGCATGTGTTGCGTGCGTTGGAAAATGTGGCCCGACTATTACTAACTGTGGTGTGAGCGTGCACAAACAAACATGAATAGAACACACTGAATGACTGCAGACAACGACTGTCAAAACGCTGGCAGCAAGCGCATATATACGCCGCAGCGGGCGAAGGTACGTGCGCTCTATCGCTTCAACGGAAACTGAGCGGCGAATGTACAGCGCATAAAGGTCAGAGCCGTGTGGAGATAAGAGACGGTGCGAGCGAGCGACGAGCGCGGTTGTTGGCAGCGTAGAAATGCGCCCCCCCCCCCCCCCCCCCCACTCCCTCCGGCGCTCGCTTCCCGCTTCCTTGCTTGCGCGTGGAAGATTGAGTGCGTTCGCTCTCCGTGACAGCGTGCGTCCCCGCACGCTTCCGCTCGGGCATACGGATCGCGGCGAAGATTTTATCTATACGGAACCTCACGGCGACGGCGACGGCGACGACGACGGCGATGGCAGAAATCCGGTTGAAGTGTCCATATAATTGCTATCGCAATAATAAGCAACGTTTAACGAGTACTTCAAGCGAAGCAGCTTGGTTCGCGGCACTGACTTGACCGCCGGTAATCGTGTATACTGAGTGAGGGAACAAATCAGCAGTGCCGTCGGCGAGTCGGAAATTTTCGGAGAGTGCGTAGCACAAATAAGAAGCGTGGAGTGCGCTTAACCTGAGTCCACTGTTTTCTTGCTACACATTCTTGTTATTATCGTAGCACCTGTTTCGTATTGCTTGGATTTTGGATGGTACGTTTAAACGCTAGCCGCTTGGCCCATGCGCGGCACGCATTAGCTAGCACTTGTGCCCGGGACTGAATGATTGATTGATTAATGGGATTTAATGGCGCAACGGCAAGTTGTGACCAAAGAGCGCCGAACGCATGGTGTGTAACAAAGAATGTATCATGGCTGCAAAGGGGCCTAATAAGTCTGCGTAAATTTCATAAACTACAAATAAAATAAATAATGGCAATGATTAGTGATGTGTGCTATGATCATAAGATCGTTTCAGCGAAGGATGGGTATGCGAGGCGTATAGGAGGCAGTAGTACCTCAACGGAGCCCTTGGACGCAAGGGCCGGCAGTTGCCCGAGACTCCACATGTGCGCGTGCCGCAGTTTGTCGGCCCAGCCCGGGCTTGACGCTAGCACAAAGCGGGCCTTCCCGGCCTTAATTCATGAATGTTATCGATCGTAAGTGCTCTTTGCGATCAGGCGGCCACCGCATCTATTGGTGTTGATGGGGTGTAATTCTTCTCTGACTAGTAATTCTAGCGTACGTGAAGTGCATTTGCCAACATTAACCTAGCTCAAAAGCAAGCTCGTGCCCTCAGTTCAGGCAGTCAGCGAAGGCAAGATGCAACAAACTGAGCTCTCCGTTTTCTCGCTCGGTGCACGAGCGTGAAGTGGCTTGAGTTGCGATACGTTCACGTTCACTAACAATAATAAATTGAAGTGGGTGAATACCAAATTTTAAATGCGTAAGCATTTCTACGCCTTCACGGGTTTGACTTGTCGCGCAAAGCGATCAGACAGTAACAATATTTTCCAATTCATGCCAGTAATTTACAGACGCCGCAGCTCTTTGCCTAGTGGAAATCGATACAGCTAAAAAAAAAGTGCGCAAAACGTGCACACACCACGGCTGATGATGCGCGCTGCATGTTTGCGCGGCCAACAGAAATTTCCGCATACTGTATTTACTGCTGCACCAAAGGCCACGCAGTGGTTCCCGTTGGTCTTCGATGAACTGACATCATGAAATTTCCAGGAGAACCAGCTCGACCATATCCAAATCGTTGCGTAGCCCGCGACGGCAACACATTCAAGTAGCGCCGCGAAAGCTCGCACAAATCACAGATCAGGGCCGGTATTTTGTAGCGATTCCTTTAATGTCATAATGCCTTTTCGCGCTTATCGCGCTTTGTCAGTGGTCAGAGCGACGGTCCGCTCGCGTTATCAACGTTGATATCGTGAGCGGACCGTTGCTCTGACCACTGACAAAGCGCGATAAGCGCGAAAAGGCATTATTACTTTAAAGGCATCGCTACAAAATAGCGGCCCAGAAAAGCTTCACCGCGCGCCCTTTCCCCTTCGCCCGATGAAAAGGTCGATAATAAAGAAAAGTTGCAGTTTCACCCGAAAGGCGAAGCATCGATTGTGATAGCAAATTAGTAGACAGCTATACGAAGCACCGATAGTAGTTTAATGGGCAGTATAAAGTTGGAGTTGGGCAGTATAAAATATGGACGCAGCATGAAATCAGTAAGAAGAAAACTAGGCATAGGACAAGGCAAGATGTATGCACTGAAAGATAAGCATGGTAATATCATCAGAAATTTCGATGAGATAGTAAAAGCAGCAGAAGAATTCTATACTGACCTGTACAGTAGCCAAAACAGCCAAGCTACTTTCATTCGAAATAGTGATGAACCGGATACAGAAACTCCTTCTATAACTAGCGAGGAAGTTAGAAGGGCCTTGAAAGACATGACCAGGGGAAAAGCGCCTGTAGAAGATGGAATAACAGTAGATTTAATCAAATATGGAGGAGATATCATGCTTGAAAAGCTTGCGGCCCTTTATACGCAATGCCTCACAACTACAAGTGTACCAGAGAGCTGGAAGAACGCCAACATTATACTTATCCATAAGAAGGGAGACGTTAAAGAATTGAAGAATTACAGACCCATTAGCTTGCTTTCAGTATTGTATAAAATATTCACCAAGATAATTTCCAACAGTATCAGGACAACACTTGACTTCAGTCAACCCAGAGAACAGGCTGGCTTCAGGAAGGGATATTCTACGATGGACCATATCCATGCCATCAATCAGGTAATCGAGAAATCGGCGGAGTACAATCAACCTCTCTATATGGCCTTTCATAGATTATGAAAAGGCATTCGATTCAGTAGAGATACCAGCAGTCATAGAGGCATTGCGTAATCAAGGAGTAGAGGAGGCATACGTGAATATCTTAGCAAATATCTACAAGGATTCCACAGCTACCTTGGTTCTCCACAAGAAAAGTAGAAAGATACCTATCAAGAAAGGGGTCAGGCAAGGAGACACAATCTCTCCAATGGTATTCACTGCATGCTTAGAAGAAGTATTCAAGCTCTTAGACTGGGAAGGATTAGGAGTGAGGATCGACGGCGAATATCTCAGCATTCTTCGGTTTGCAGATGACATTGTCCTATTGAGCAACAATGGAGAGGAATTACAACAAATGATTGAGGACCTTCATCGAGAAAGTGCAAGAAATGGGTTGAAGATGAATATGCAGAAGACAAAGATTATGTTCAATAGCCTGGCAAGGGAACAAGAATTCAGGATCGCCAGTCAGCCTCTAGAGTCTGTAAAGGAATATGTTTATCTAGGTCAATTACTCACAGGGGACCCTGATCATGAGAAAGAAATTTACAGAAGAATAAAATTGGGTTGGAGTGCATACGGCAGGCATTGCCAAATCCTGACTGGGAGCTTACCACTGTCGTTTAAAAGAAAAGTGTACAATCATTGCATTCTACCGGTGCTAACATATGGGGCAGAAACTTGGAGGTTAACAAAGAAGCTCGAGAACAAGTAGAACAAGCTCGAGAACAACCTACAAAGAGCGATGGAACGAAAAATCTTAGGAGTATACGTTAAGAGACAGGAAGAGAGCGCTGAGGATCAGAGAACAAACGGGGGTAGACGATATTCTAGTTGACATTAAGCGGAAGAAATGGAGCTGGGTGCGTAGGATGGATAACCGGTGGACCATTAGGGTTACAGAATGGATACCAAGAGAAGGGAAGCGCAGTCGACGACGGCAGAAAGTCAGGTGGGATGATGAGGTTAGGAAATTCGCAGGCGCAAGTTGGAATACGCTAGCGCAAGACAGGGGTAATTGGAGATCGCAGGGAGAGGCCTTCGTCCTGCAGTGGACATAAATATAGGCTGATGATGATGATGATGATGATGATGATGATATAGTTGTAAACATTCGCTTACTAACTAAATAGACAAGCACGGTGTCCCGCGCGCACAGGTAAACATGAACACATATCGCTCGATGACCGCGGAAACTCATTGTGAAAACGCCGGAGTGAGAAAGCGCGCCAGCCACAGCGGGTAAATTGACCTTCGCGCTGTCTCTCCTCTCGCTTCCACGCGAACTAAACGTCCAAGGCGCAGCGCATACGAAGCTACCGGCACTCAGCGCATGCACTTCTCGCACATCGCAGATCGCTTTCAAGATACGGCGTCCGCGTGGCCGCGCTGTAAGTAGCAGCCGACGGAGCAGAACGCACCCCCTCCCTCTCCCTCGCCTCACCCCCGTGCCTCGCGTGCGAGAGAAGACTGCGCACTTCCAGCCTGCCTTCCTCCCTCGCGTGCGCTACATTGAGCAGCGATTGCCGGCTCACCCGCGTGCGCTTTCACTCGCACACAGCGTACGGCTCGCGGCGACGATTTCATCGCCATTGGACATTATACGGAACCTCACGGCGACGGCGACGTCGACGGCATAAATGCTCTTGGAGTGTTGATATAATTGCTATCGTAATAAAATGTAGCTCGAAGCGGAGCCCCTATAGACTGCTAGAGTATATTCCAAATGGAACACCCACCACGCACATATTTAGTCTATGCCCGCGCGCAACGAAGTTGCGTAAAACTGTGTTTGATCGCCTCATTTTACTTTTTCATGGTGTCCCGCTTGATTGCGGCAAATACTCCTTGACCGAAAGTACACCTACGCAGCTAGACCTGCATTCTTCTCGGCATGCTACAGGCAAAAGGAAAGTAAATGCGGCTCGGAGAGCCAATCAGCTGCTTGCGCAGCTGCAGCATTATTGCGGGCGCCGAACGACATAGACTGGCTGCGGAATCAACGCATATGCCGCTACAGCTTTATAAATAAGAGTTCTTGCTTTCATTTCGAAATCTATTCGAACCGCTTTTGCGTTTAAATGTTATAAAACAATTCTGATGTTAGTAGCGCCCAATGGTTCAATTATTAAGCGCTTCTGTCTAAAACGAAGTCAATATGCGGCCCCACTAAGAAAAAATTGGTGTGGTTTAGCTTTGGTTAACCCTGGTTGATAGCGAATGCTTCACTGCCCTGGCTAGGCCCACTGTCGAGCTGTGGCCGAGGTGTGGTTTCGCAATGATAAACAGACATGTTTGCAATGAATACAGTGTTTATTCATCATTTTTATGCCTATGAAGACACTGCGGTGATCAGTACAGTAGTGAGACTTGGTTGCAACTCGCAGCCGGACCCAACTCTGTTCGGGCATCGGCGGCCTTTCAGGGCTCCGTAAAGGCCTAAATAGTCCGACGTAGCGTGGACGCGCGCACACGTTATGTCACGTTGGGGAGAACAACAGCGGCTATAGACCTTTTCACGAACCGACGTTTGAGCAGCGCCATTGGCCGACACGCGCGACGTCTAGCGTCAGAACATGGTATGCCGCCATTTTGGACTGTGAGCCTTGCGAGAGCAGGCCGGCTGCACTTCGGTTGTGTGATCTTCGCCGCGCATTACTTCGATTGTTTTCTTCCGCTTCGCTTGTCTTGTGCCGCTTGACTTGTTACATGTTTCACGTGCTCGCGTGAGCGCTCAGTGTGGTGTGCCATGGCAACAGCAAGCCCAGCCAGTGGATGTGGTGTTTCGTCGTCGGTAGCGGCGGTAGCCGCGTCTGCTTCGTCGAGACCTGGCGTGCTAATCAGCGGTATATTTCATTGTTATTGCTGGGCACATGTGACCGTATCGTCGATTAAATCTGATCATCATTACGTTTCGCGGTTGAGGATTACCTCATTAGCGAAAGCAGGCGCGTACGTAGCTGTCGGGCAATGCTTAGAACCAGGCGCCGGCGGCACGCCGACGCGTGTCAGCAGTTGGTAGATTTGCGGTGGTTACTCCATACGCTTCCGACGCAACTGAACAGCTCAATCATGCAAAATTTATTGGATCTGGTGTGGTGCAGGGTGCTTATAACCAAATGTCAAAGCATAAAGCGTGGCGATCGAGCAGCGCGGTACCTGCAGCGAACCGACGCGCGACAGTGATCACAGATGCCAGCGCAACTGATACAGCCCAGGTGCTAGATTTTTATTTTTAGTATTTAGTATTTATTTATTCATTTATACATACTGTCAATCCCAATAGGGATTATAACAGGACTTGTTATAAAGATATATTTGTTTACCTATTTTTTACGTTTGTTTTCCTGGAATGACTTTTCTTTCGAATGTCTGAATTTGGAACCAGCTTCGCTCACGGTGAACCTTAACGTAGAT
The DNA here is from genome assembly GCF_013339745.2 of Dermacentor silvarum. Lineage (NCBI taxonomy): Eukaryota > Metazoa > Arthropoda > Arachnida > Ixodida > Ixodidae > Dermacentor > Dermacentor silvarum. Next base: position 44,090,437 of record NC_051155.1, on the reverse strand, counting down.
CGTGCGCGAAGTTTGTATTGAAGATATCGCATACGACAAGAATTGTTCGTGTGCGCTATCTCTGAAGCGAAATAAGCCAATAACATTGCAGCGTTATATAAGGCCATCTCTGCTCTTTCTCTTGTTTTCCTTACACCGTCTCACTGTGCTATGTTCATAATAAAGTAATGTCGAGTCTTAACAATTGTGGAATAAATACATATGCATATGACTGTAAACCACTACTGACCGTGAGTGAAAAGCGCTTAGTGGTCAAGGAAGCGGTCACTGCACGCACGTAAGTATTTCACTTGATTGACTTTACGAATAATTTTTTTTCGTTACTGTTATCGTTCTCGTGTTTTACGTGCCAAAACCAGTTCTGATTATGAGGCACGCCGTAGTGGAGGGCTCCGGATTAATTTTGACCACCTGGGGTTCTTTAACGTGCGCTACAACGCAAGCACACGGGCGTTTTTGCATTTCGCCTCCATCAAAATGCGGCCGCCGCGTTCGTTACTGTTATTCTTGCAAGCATGATGCTATTGTCCGCGTACCCATGCGCATACCGTTTTTTACGTTCTTACTTGCGCGGGCTAATTTAGCGCGTTTATACGCCACCCACAGTTAGCGCATTACAGTTCCCGAACTCTAACACTGGCGCTAGGCCGCGTGGATGAGGTTGACACGTTCGTTTTTGCATTCTCTTGCTGCCCAAGCACATTGACAACGCTCAAAATGGGTGAGCTCGATGCAGCACCACACTGTTTAAGTTAATTGCCTTTATGGGCAGGGCCGCGCAGGGTGCGTGTGAACGCATATATAATGTTTTGGTGGACACAGGGTCTGCATACATCTTCCATAGGACATGATTTTTCCAAATCGTTGCGAAGTGTATTTACCGACTAGTTCTCTCGCAGAGTGCTACAATTTGTCTTATACCGGTATCACATGGCCATTTTTGATAGCGATCGAGTCGGAATGTTCGACCGCGATTGGCTCCCTTCCGCAGATTGAGCAAAGAAGCCGATCGCAACCAAGAAATTCCACCCTTTTCGGGCTCGATCACGATCAAAAGTGCGCCGCGTGACCCCCGTATTAGGCACTGGAATGAAGTCGTGTTTGAAAGAATAACAAATGTAGCCTCTGCCACTACGTACGAGAAAATATTCCATCGAAGAGCTGACAATTCTCGCAACCTATTGGGAAATGTGCCGAAAAGAGTTTGGCAAAATGCGTTATTTTACTGATGTGTGCATTGGTTCACATTAGACTGAAATGCCAACTCCTCAGGTGATGCAGGAAACCGGCGAAGCGTGAACATACCACATCGCGGCAGTGGTCTTGCGGAGTGCTGTGTTGTGGACCCACTTAGTCTCCCAAATCGTTATTTTCCGCTGGTTGTTTGTGCACCCATAAACTGCACAGTGCTGGCCTGTAGCCTTTTGATGAGTATATATGCCATTATTTACGAGCGTAAGTCATTCGTGACAAAAATAAACGGAAACATCGAAGGAAAGCTACCACTCCGCAATGCAAACGCAAGGCAAGCTCACAGTCCAGACCGAACAGGCAACACTGACACATACTCTCCACGCCAGACCGTCGGAAGCGCCCTCGTGAAAACGTCTATAGTTCGACCGATGGTTCGACGTACTGGCGCCACCTACGTAACCGGACGCGCGGCCAATGCGCTCCGACGCGCCCGGCGTCTGATGACGCTCACACACACACACACACACACACACACACACACACACACACACACACACACACACACACACACACACACACACACACACACACACACACACACACACACACACACACACACACACACACACACACACACACACACACACACACGCACACGCACGCACGCGCCGATAACGTCGGACTATAAACGCGCCTTAATGCTCTTCTGTGGTTTGACCTCTAGTTCTCAAGGTAATAACTGTAGAGTCGCCGACGGCTGCCCGAGGTAGCGTAATGAAGCTGTAAATCGAAGATGGTTGTCTACGTAATCGAATAGCTTTCTTATCCCGCTTACTGGTTCGTGGATTACATGCAGAAATGCAGCGGACATACTGGCACGAGTCGGGAGACGTCTTGTTTAAGGCCTTTTCTATGTTTTGATAAAACATGCATGAATATGTTGTGTAATGTTTTGTACGAGTAAAGGCAAACGTTTTGGTTGCGCAATCAATTGCGTCCTTTTATTTCTTCCTGGGTTATCTATACTTACTGTCCGACTGGAACCAAAGCCGAACGCACACACCGCACCGAGTCATTAACGAAGTACTTCTACGAGTACTTTTTAGCAGGAACAGTCGAAGGCGCTTATTGGCGTTTCGCTTCTCGGTGCTGAGCGGTGAACTCTCTCGTCTGATGGAGTCGCTGCTGCTATTGCGCGCCACTTTTGTCTGCAGATTACTGTCGAACCTTTTCGGCACGTAGACGTCGGAGTGCCAAATTTTCTTCGCTTAGTATTCTTTGTTGCGGTATTTTTAACGCCCGGTTGCGCACCGCCGTCAACGTTGAGACGCCCCTCCAGCGGAAAAATTGGACAAGCTAGCGCACCACTCTCTTCGCTCCTGCCTCACCTCTGTGACGCTGGTGTGACGTCAACGCCGCTCGGACCAATCGGAGATGCCGATGCGAGCCTCTTCTACCGGGGACCTACTTTCGCTCCTCTAGATCTGCCCCATCGAGACCCTCTCCACCCGTCCGCGCTCCTCGCTTCTCGTCACTTGGTTAAATTAAAAAAAAAAAATGTCATGGTAGGCAATGCTATTCGCTTTAAAGACAAAGAGACCTCCTGTAAACCGTGCGACTGTTTCATTGGACTTTTCCAAAAAATGTCAAATGGCCCTCCCCCCCCCCCCCTAAACTTACATCCACGGTTACGTAATTGTGACGTCATGACGAACATAGAATAAAGTCAGAAAGGAATAGCTTTATGTAATCGCGCCCCTTATTAGTCAATACATGCACAACATATAGGAGCAGAGAACGTTAGGGGATAATCGAACATAGCGCGCACACACGCTTAAACGAGGTCGTCAGATAAAAGACTACTAAAACAGGTAAAAGAAATTGCTAGGCGAAGGACAAAACAAAATCTCCCACATTCATGATCATGGGGCGCGCAGATTCAAGAAAGCAAGCTCAGTCTTGTGCAGAGCCACTGACAGTCGACTCCCGCTTCTGTCGCCTTATTTCCTTGACGTGGAATGCTTCCGAGGTTTTGCGTGAGCTCTGACCATTGAGCATAACTGTTTGGCCAATCCTTTAGTCTTCTTTATTCTTATCAACATATTCCTTGTCAACTAAAATCTCAGTTGGTATAGCTATAGCGCTTGTGCTCCTAATTCATTCATTCAACGGCCATTTTTTGTACCAGCATGCCGTCCTTTCCGCTGCTCTTCGATCACGAACCTAACTCTACCAACTTGGCCAACTAGCCAGTTCTCGTTCTCGAATACTGCATCTGGCTCCGTTATCGCATCAAAGACGCCGCAGTAGCCAACTGC